>NW_020230045.1:1337500-1593439 GCF_003227715.2 Harpegnathos saltator | reverse complement strand
TCTCACGAGCTGCCGGCACGCGTGGAAAACTCGCAGCCGCGGGAGGGAGGCGTTGTAAATACTTTGAGTGGATTGAGCTGCGCGAAGACAAGTGTAAGTGGGCTTTAGCACGAGGGGGACACCTCGAAACTCGTAACAGCAGGTAATGGGACACTGCGTAAATGTCAACAGGACATTTAAACACGTAACCGCTTGTACGGTATCCGTACAAAAGACACTTTGTTGAACTCGCCATTATAATTGGACGAATCCACAAAGAATGAGCCTCTATCGCGTGTAGAATTCTGAAATTTGACCTTTTCGGCACGGCAGGCGCTTGCCGCGTGAACCAGTCAAGCCGGCCGAGAGCGATAGTCACGAAAGCGTTTCTGTGTGTGAGCATTTTCATGTTAAATTTCATGTTAAATTCTGACGAGACAATTATATATTGATGTAAAAAAATGCTCGCGAAAAATGAAATTATTATTCCGGGATGTAAATCATCCGTTATGTCGGTGCAGAGGACTTCTCATTTTTCTATAAAATTCCGACAGTAAGTCCGGGTATTCAAGAGTAAACGGAATGTCCCTCGTTAGGTGTCTGAAAATTACCGAATCAATATCTTCCGATTTATTCGTTGTCTATGTTTACGATTTTTTAAAACAGAAACGGTAGGATCAATGGATCTGAAATTTTCACGTGTATTCATTAAGTTTCAGAGTATAAAATGCATTTGTTTACTATCTGTATATGGAAAGTACACATAAAACTTTAAACACGTTTATCTTGGAAACACCATTTTCTTAAACTGTCGGCACGATTACGCAAAAATTATCGAACCGAATAATTTGAAATTTTTACACAGTATACAGTAGGCATGTAGTTTTCGCACCCTTACCTCGAACACAGTTATATTTTATTTTATTCATTTTTTTAAACATGATTACAAGTTGAAAAAAGTTTCATTCCGATATTTTTTTTGTATAGTCATTATTTTTCCAAACTTGGCTTCACTGCCTTCATTTGGAAACAGGCTATAATGGTAACTGTATATTCAAAAATTTTTTCCATTTTTTGGTTCCAGAATAGTGAGAGGCCCGGAATTATGTGTCAACAGCAAACATAGAGCTCGCAAACGCATGACTGTATTTTTACTATAATTACAAATTAGATAGATCGATTCTTGTGATTCAATGAAATTTATTTTATACTTTGAGCATTAATGAATACACTATGAAAATTTCAAATCCATTGATCTTACCGTTTCTGTTAAAAAAATTCGTAAAAATAGCCTTGATAACGGCCTTTCATATTAATTCCTCCCTTAATTCTTCAGAATTGACAACACCTCGTCTCCCGTTGTGTCTGACAAATCCATCTGCTCGCTTCAGCGAGGTCAGCGGACAAAGTTTCAGCGTGCGCGGAGCTGAAAGTCCTCTACAGGCTGAGCGTGCAAGGAGAACGACGCAAGGATTAACGCGATCATCAAGCGAGGAATTAATAATCATTAAGCATGTTCGGACTCACGCGGCGGCATCGTGGTGGTCGTGGTGGTGCTCGGAGTGGTGCTTAAGTAGTGGTCGTGATTTCCCAAGTTTCCGTGGTTCGGTGGTCGGCCACCTCGTCACTTCCGTATTTGATTATCTTCCACTTGTTCGACCGCGGTGGTCGCCGTCGTGCTCGCCGGTGACCTCGTCGTCGACGCGACGGCCGTGGCCGTCGCCGTCGTCGTCGTCGTCGTGCGCGGATGATGGTGTTTTCGGCGCGCGTGATAGTCCTTCTGCGATTCCACTGTATCATCGACGAATCACCCTCGAAACAATTCGCGAGAAGTGGAATGATCGGCACTCGCGACAACCTCAACGAGAAGTTCGAGAAGTTGGCGGAAAGTCGCGCGTCTTTCTCACACGCATGTGCGGTACTTAAATCGACGGAAGCGACCGTAGCGTCCTTCACCCTCTCCTGTTTCTCGGACGCTCCATTCAGAATCCGGTATGAAAGAAAGAAAAAGGGGAGATAAATTTGGAGGGCATGCTTCGCTCTGACGCGACGCCGTTTTCCTAAGGGTGCGATTATCTCTAAGCTGTCGATTGGACAAAATCCTCCAGCCTCGAAACGCACCTCTCTTAACCGCGCAGAAGCCTGCAAACAGAGTGACGTGAGAGGCTGCCTTTCCCGCCAGATTGTTTCTCCGGCCCTTTATCAAGCCCCTTTTCCACCGTATCGCAAGCCCGGAGGCGATCTACCTAATTTGCCTCTCGATGCCGCAGACGAAAGAGATTAAAAATTCTCCTTCTCACGAGCTGCCGGCACGCGTGGAAAACTCGCAGCCGCGGGAGGGAGACGTTGTAAATACTTTGAGTGGATTGAGCTGCGCGAAGACAAGTGTAAGTGGGCTTTAGCACGAGGGGGACACCTCGAAACTCGTAACAGCAGGTAATGGGACACTGCGTAAATGTCAACAGGACATTTAAACACGTAACCGCTTGTACGGTATACCGTACAAAAGACACTTTGTTGAACTCGCCATTATAATTGGACGAATCCACAAAGAATGAGCCTCTATCGCGTGTAGAATTCTGAAATTTGACCTTTTCGGCACGGCAGGCGCTTGCCGCGTGGAACCAGTCAAGCCGGCCGAGAGCGATAGTCACGAAAGCGTTTCTGTGTGTGAAGCATTTTCATGTTAAATTTCATGTTAAATTCTCTGACGAGACAATTATATATTGATGTAAAAAAATGCTCGCGAAAAATGAAGATTATTATTCCGGGATGTAAATCATCCGTTATGTCGGTGCAGAGGACTTCTCATTTTTCTATAAAATTCCGACAGTAAGTCCGGGTATTCAAGAGTAAACGGAATGTCCTCGTTAGGTGTCTGAAAAATTACCGAATCAATATCTTCCGATTTATTCGTTGTCTATGTTTACGATTTTTTAAAACAGAAACGGTAGGATCAATGGATCTGAAATTTTCACGTGTATTCATTAATGTTCAGAGTATAAAATGCATTTGTTACTATCTGTATATGGAAAGTACACATAAAACTTTAAACACGTTTATCTGGAAACACCATTTTCTTAAACTGTCGGCACGATTACGCAAAAATTATCGAACCGAATAATTTGAAATTTTTACACAGTATACAGTAGGCATGTAGTTTTCGCACCCTTACCTCGAACACAGTTATATTTTATTTTATTCATTTTTTTAAAACATGATTACAAGTTGAAAAAAGTTTCATTTCCGATATTTTTTTTTGTATAGTCATTATTTTTCCAAACTTGGCTTCACTGCCTTCATTTGGAAACAGGCTATAATGGTAACTGTATATTTCAAAAATTTTTTCCATTTTTTGGTTCCAGAATAGTGAGAGGCCCGGAATTATGTGTCAACAGCAAACATAGAGCTCGCAAACGCATGACTGTATTTTTATCTATAATTACAAATTAGATAGATCGATTCTTGTGATTCAATGAAATTTATTTTATACTTTGAGCATTAATGAATACACTATGAAAATTTCAAATCCATTGATCTTACCGTTTCTGTTAAAAAAATTCGTAAAAATAGCCTTGATAACGGCCTTTCATATGTAATTCCTCCCTTAATTCTTCAGAATTGGACAACACCTCGTCTCCCGTTGTGTCTGACAAATCCATCTGCTCGCTTCAGCGAGGTCAGCGGACAAAGTTTCAGCGTGCGCGGAGCTGAAACGTCCTCTACAGGCTGAGCGGTGCAAGGAGAACGACGCAAGGATTAACGCGATCATCAAGCGAGGAATTAATAATCATTAAGCATGTTCGGACTCACGCGGCGGCATCGTGGTGGTCGTGGTGGTGCTCGGAGTGGTGCTTATAGTAGTGGTCGTGATTTCCCAAGTTTCCGTGGGTTCGGTGGTCGGCCACCTCGTCACTTCCGGTATTTGATTATCTTCCACTTGTTCGACCGCGGTGGTCGCCGTCGTGCTCGCCGGTGACCTCGTCGTCGACGCGACGGCCGTGGCCGTCGCCGTCGTCGTCGTCGTCGTGCGCGGATGATGGTGTTTTCGGCGCGCGTGATAGTCCTTCTGCGATTCCACTGTAATCATCGACGAATCACCCTCGAAACATATCGCGAGAAGTGGAAATGATCGGGCACTCGCGACAACCTCAACGAGAAGTTCGAGGAGAAGTTGGCGGAAAGTCGCGCGTCTTTCTCACACGCATGTGCGGTACTTAAATCGACGGAAGCGACCGTAGCGTCCTTCACCCTCTCCTGTTTCTCGGACGCTCCATTCAGAATCCGGTATGAAAGAAGAAAAAAGGAAGGGGAGATAAATTGCGAGGGCATGCTTCGTCGTCTGACGCGACGCCGTTTTCCTAAGGGTGCGATTATCTCTAAGCTGTCGATTGGACAAAATCCTCCAGCCTCGAAACGCACTCTTTCCCATTTTGCATCGCGATAGTCATTGTTCCGCGATGTTACTTTCGTACAGAGTTACTTACGACTTCTCACCTTGTGTGATCAACCGGACCGGGATCGAGAAGTCCTTCTTCTCACTCTCCGCCATAACTTACAATGTTTCATGGCACAATAATAAGCACGAAAAACTCGAATCGGCATCGTCGCCTCGGAGCTAACTTCAATTTAATACTCTATCTCTCTCCCTCTCACATGTATATATACAGTCCCTCGCGCGACCGAGAACGGACGTGCGGCCGCAAATAACAACCGCTAAGCAATATAAAGTGCCGAACGGAGAGCCTGTAAAATTGCAGTTGAATGTACACGTGTAGCCATCCGACGCGAAAGTATGAAAGTATCGGGAAAGTCGCCCGGTCCCGTATCGCCGGCGCTGCAGCTGCCGCGAAATATTTCAGCTACCGGACGGGGACTCCCGGGTGATTACACTTTCAAGGGGCACGGAGCGCCTCGTCCTTTTGCGGGACGCGTACAGCAATAATGGGGAACGCAAGATGCGCGTGATAATATTTTACGAGCTGCAACGACGAGCTGCAACACTTTTATTTCCGCGAGATAGATTATGCTTGTCAGCATTTGCGATATAAAGTCCGCGCGAAGAAATTGCAAATTTCGCGTTGCGTTGGACGATCTAATCCGGATTTTCATCTCTCTCTCTCTCTCTCTCTCTCTCTCTCTCTCTCTCTCTCTCCTCTTCTTCTTCTCCCTCCGCCGTTAGGAAGCGGATCACGCCGCGAAAAATCGACGATAATAATTCGCGAGGACGTTGCGGTATCTTCGCGAGTCTTCAAACATCCCGCATCCGTCCGTGTCCGGTACATGTTATCGCGATTACTCGTTACGTCGCGCGTCGGAATTGTCGCGGAGCGTAAACGCGTTACTCTACGTGGCGCAACGTTCTCGGGATAAAACGATAAGTTTGAATTAGTGAAAAATCCGCGCGACACGGAAGGATTACGTCTCGTTGCGGCGGGAGCGCGTGTGTAATTAAACTGAAAGTTCATGGCGCGCCGCTGTAATATTCGCGTCAAGCTAAACTAAATAAATTGCCGGCGAGACGCCTTTGCATTGTGCCCTTAGAACGACCGATGCTCGATTCACAAAAGGCAGGCTAATCGCCGGGAAATTTTCCATATCATATTATAATTCTCTACTCCATTTAGCTTCCTGCTCGCGCGGTCCCTAATTTATTAAAATTACCATCCTCGTGTTTACGGAATAAACGCAGTTTATTATGCGTCAACAATACAAAACGGCGGAATTGCGGCGATTACAATTAAATCGTATAAATGAAAGCTCGTATAAATGAAAGTATACATCGAAAGCTCATTTTAATATTATTGCCAAATAAACTTATCTCTCGATAATTCACAGCGCTCCGAATGGGATCGCGGCCACTCTATTATTTATCGTTATCATTACGATCATCAGCTAATGTTTCTGTCCTTCCTGTATCGCGTGAAAAATGCGTACGGAAATTATTTCGAAATCGATTGTGCATCTTCAACGTCCGAAATCATCGGAATACAACGGACGATACAACGTGTTTTCTTCGCGAAAAGAGCAATATGTTATCATCCCGATGGAAATAAAGTGTGAAGACGACGTCGTTTCTGCCCGCGTCTTTAACGCGTGCCTGCAATAAATATACTCCGATGAAAAGAGAGAGAGAGAGAGAGAGAGAGAGAGAGAGAGAGAGAGAGAGAGAGAGAGAGAGAGAGAGAGAGAGAGAGAGAGAGAGAGAGTCATCCACGCGTGCGACATCTCGTATTTCAAATAAGTCGAATAAAAACACCGCGTGCGTCGCCGCGGGAAAACGGCGAAGGCGGTGATCTATAACGACCGGTGACGAACCACGAAGGTGCATCGCGATGCCGCACGTACACAGAATCGCAATTACACCGGTCGAACAAACGACACAGGATGGCCCTTATCGATCCCTCTCGACCCCGTCGAGCTGTAAAGCACGGCGAGTGCGGGCGTTTCAGCCGGTAGATAAGTCATTTAGATACGAAGAAATTGCATTTCCCACTGCGTTCCAAGAGTGCATCACGCCGAGCGATGCATCGGTGGTAATGCTTCGTGCGCTTCTGTTTATTAACACGCTACTTATGCGCCGCGACGTTCATACGTATACGCGGAGCGAGAGAGAGAGAGAGAGAGAGAGAGAGAGAGAGAGAGAGAGAGAGAGCTATCCGGCGGGGTGGAAATTAACGGCGGTAAATTCGTCGGCGTTCTTGCGCGAACTTCATCGTAACTCTTCGAGCTGTCAATGTTAAATATTTCGGTGAATTAAATTCATTTTAAAAGCGAACCTCGGGAGATATTAGCTACGCATAAAGTTTTGTTACTTAATTATGTCTCTTCTTTCTCTCTCTCTTAAGTTTTCTCTCTTAAACTTAAATACGTCTTTTTAATATTCGATATTAAACAACTTTCTCGGCGGATTTAGCTCTAGTTGAAGTTTTCGTCATAGGGATTCGTCGAGCTTTCGCAAACTCTGAGAATTAGACTGAGGGAATAAAAGAGGGAGAGAGAAAGACAGAGAGAGAGAGAGAGAGAGAGAGAGAGAGAGAGAGAGAGAGAGAGAGAGAGAGAGAGAGAGAGAGAGAGAGAGAGAGAGAGAGAGAAAGGGATATTGTTTAGCCAAACGTACACGAAAGATGAAATTGTGCAAAATATGCGCGAGTCGATTTACAACGATTTTGTTCCGTTCACTCAACTTTTTCGTCATCGAACGCTTTCTTAACGCTTAAGAATCCGTCAGGTCTTAATAGTCCGTTATGTGTACAAAGCAAATGAGAGAAGGTACAAGAGCATAACATCGGAAAGAAAGAAAAAAACTACAAAGTCCCGAAAGAGGGCGACTATGCAACTCGACTTTGCCCCGTTAATATTTTCCTGGCGGGACAAATGGTGGCAATGCATTTCTCCCCGGGACGCGTACGCGGCCACAGCAGCGAAAGGGTTAAACAGACACATATGTACGGTCTACGAGTTCGCCAATTAAGTGCGAGGGGTTGTTAATCCCGATCGCGGGGGGAGGGGGAAGTAGGAGGGAATTTTCAGAGGCTCGCGCGAGCGGTGATTCCAAAGCCGGGGGTTTCTCGCTTACCCACGCAGGGATTCACCCAGAGGAGCCGCTGCCAACCGAGACACTCGTACAGCTGATTGATCTCGGTGCCCTTGCAGGCGCAATTGGTGCGCAGCTCGGTGCCGAGAATGCCCAGCATCGCTTTCCTGCATTCCGTGGTCGGCCCGGCGCACTTCTTCGTCACGCTGTCGACCGCGCAGCTCTGCTCATAGTACTCCAGCCTGAGCCTGAGGAAAAGTCGAGAACACTCGGGATATTAATCGCCCCTTGCGTCGCGCTTGCTGCGTTATGTTAACAATGTGCGATAGTCGACGAGGCGGTCGCGTCGCGGGAATAGCGAGGCCACCCGTCGTCCCGCGAGTTTCTTCGTCCTCGATTACGTCACGGTGCGCAGGAGGCGAAGAAAGCTGCTAGCTCTCCTCGTCGACGCTCTTCAGCACTCGCGCTGAGCGATGATATCCGATTATTTGGGATAATTTCAAGCTCCGATTCTTTTGCTCGGAACTGCAGCAGCATTCGCGAGTCACTGTCGTGGATTCGCGAGGCGAGTTCAGCGAGTATCGAGCTCCGACTTGAAATCCGTGACCTCGCGGGAACGGCAAGAAGACAACTCACGGAGGGAGGAAGCTTTCATCGAATAACATACACCGCGCTGCGCGATATTACGACGGTGAATTCGAACGATGCGATCATCAGAGCTCGTGAGCAGTGACTCGCAATCCGTCGACCGTTCGTTTGACTTGGCCGGAAGAAATAAGGCGAGGTAAGACCGACGAGTGTGCGTGCGACGTTCCACTGGAACGTCAATAGTCAGCCGCGAGTGCACGAGCGACGCTTCGGGAGCGAGCTATGCGAGAGCAACATCGACTCAATTGCCCGAGCAGCGACCTCGGGACGCGCCATGGCTCGGTTTGGAAAAAAGAAGGGAAAGACAGAAGCGTCGGCGAAGCGTCGTCCGGCGCGTATCGCCGATCACTAAGTGATACCTTGGAACAATCATCGAGCGTCCCGGCGGCGCGCGCTCGCCACGTGACATACTGGATGACCGAGGGGACTAATGCAGCAACAATGGGCAATCGCTGGGTGTACTCCGGCGATGACCAAAGGGACTGTATCGGCTGCACCGCGGCGCCGCGACAATTGATATGTACCCATAATCAATGCGCACGGCCCGCTACCTGCGCTGTAACGCGAGCTTTGTTCCCGCAGGAGCGTTTCGTCCGAGGCGCGCGCGCGCGCGCGCGATTTTTAATTGGAACAATGATCCGTGTAATGACGGGCGCGAGTGCCGGAATAATGACGTCATGATGACGTCGCGGCGCGAAATACGGCCGGGTGTATTTTTTTCCGCGCGCGCGCGCGCGCGCTTCGCCCGCGTCGTTTCGGCGGGAGATCTGTGTTTGTTCTCTCGAAAATTGTCGGGCGCGAAAATTCCATAGCCGTGCACACGAATCCAGCGATATTCGATCGTGCATAATAAACAGGCACGCACATTGAGATAAAAGTATATGATGTTTGGAACTATAATGATATAGTAATTAAATTATAGTCCGAAATATCATATTTATAGTAAGTATTACCGTAATATCGGTAATAATTACGATATAGGCATAGTATAACCAACCATATATAATATTTTTACTAAGAATTATAGTAAGTTAAACTAAAATTATTGTATGGACATAGATATAAAATGGTAGGTAAAGTAACTCTTTTATATAGTCAATATTACCAGAATACTTGCTAAATGATGACAGATGTAACTATATGAATATTAAATCTCACTATATTTGTGAATGAGGAATTACCATATATGTGGTAAAAGTAACTAAACAATTATTTAAGACAATCATTGACTATATATTTGTGTTTATTCTACTATATTTTGCAGGTTCCGCCAACTATAAAAGTATGGTTGACGCCAAAATGAACTGTAAAATATAGTGAGATTATATTTAATTCAACTATATTTTTCTATCAGTGCACTGTGTCTCTCTGTGTGTGTGTGTGTGTGTGGAGCTCTCGCGAAACTAAATCGCGTCATTTTTCGCCACGGGAACGATGAGCCTTCATTTTGAGATCCGTCGGCCTCTCGTCTTCGCGTGAATGAAAAGTCTCATTTCCTGGTGTTTTACCAATCAAGTCGCACCGCTGCATACTATCGATTGCGCGAGACGGAAGTCAAATAAAAGTTAGAGAACAAAGCGCCACGTCAGTAGCCGTCGAATAACTGGTTTGAAATGAACGTTAATGAACACGCCATTCGTTTGACATTTCGCTACATCCAGCGAGAGTCATTATCGTTGCAGCAGAGCCAATCAATCGCGATCCAAGATTTAATTTCGCCAATTAATGACTACTAATTATTAAAAACGAATTAGCTCGGTCGATTCTACCTTCTTCTTTCCTCTCCTTTTGTCGGTTCAATTTAATGTGCGCCGCCATTTGTGCAGTTAAAAAAACACATCGACGAAATATTTAAATCTGAAAGCACCGAGATATATGTCAAAGTTATTCTTAACAAAGTACACGTCGACAAAACGACTAGTAGCAAGATTGTACGTACACACCGGGTGTCTCGAAAAAATCGCGCGCAATGAGAGAATCTTTTTCATTCGACGTGTAATTTTAACATGAAAGAAACATGATTATGTGCGTATTAATTAATGCAATCCGGAGCTTCGCGTTGGGAGATAAAAGGACTCGATTGAAATCGATTAGGAAGGCGATGGAATAAAATTCGTGCGAAGACACGTTGAAGCGCGCGAGGACGCGTCAAGGCGCGAAATGTGCATCGATGGCACGGAGCAGTCGCTCGTTTCTCTGTCGCGCGTCCGTGGATACCTCTAAATGGCAAAATTAAAAACGGATTCGTTCGCCCTCAGCGATAAATCAATTAATACTCCGAATCGGGTTGCGCGTGCGTGCGTGGGCGCGTATTTTAATTTAATCGATCCGCGAGTGTGCGTGCACACGATCCGTCGCGCGATCGCGCCTCTTCTTCGCCCATTTTAATCCGCTCCGTTACTCGCACTGTTTTTTTTTCGCGTATTTATCAGCGCCCGAGGTGTATTTTAGCCTGCAATAGTAGGTACGTTGTGTCTGATATTTTCGCCGTTACATCTGTTATTTTACCATTAAATTGAGATCGATAATGTTCTCGCGCGGCGCTCTTTGTTTTTTTTAAGTGAAACAACTGCGAGTAATTTTAATAACGCGTATATCGACTCGCGACGTGAACGGTAATCCGTGAAAATTGCATAAGACGCGTGTAACAAATCTCGTGTTCGCGTGAAAAATTGCTAATTATTTTAATGAAAATTTTTCACATGTCCAAAGGGACATTTACGGAATTACGACTCCTTCGCTTGCGCTTTGCATAAAATTCTCTATTACAATATTAAAACATTTATGACATTACGTGTGTCATTGATAGAGAGAGTTTCACATAGATTGGATATATTTTGACATATATTTAATTAGGAGAGTTCATAGCTTGTGGAGAGATTATATTTGATCGACACACAATTTTTAATTAATATCTTTATCGAATTTTAAATCTTTGTAACTTGCGCGAATAGCAGCAGGTTAATCGATACTCTGATATGCCATAACAATTAAAACAATGTGCTCAACAAATTGTAAATCAAATTTCAATGAAAAAAGAGAAAAAAAAAATATATATATATACACATACACATACATGTACACACAACAACACTGCAAAACATTTAATGTTATTTGCCAACGTGCAAAAATATTAATTTACACCGTCAGATGTTAGAAGATCAAATTTAATTAAATAAATGCGAGTAAAATTGTAAAACTGTGCCAAATCAATGTTATTATTCTTGAACAAAAAGGGAATATTTTTACACGAGATCGTTGATATAGAGGTAATTTCAACTCTTTGTCCCCGTGCATAAATTTATTTTAAACGGCAAATGCAACAATTTCTTTTTATATCGTATTAAGGTCGGAATAAAAATATAATGCGAGGGCATAAAATGTCATTTACGGAAGAGACACGGAGGAAAATTATCTTCGAGAAGATTTCAGCTCGTAGGTGACACTAATTTCACGTTTCCTTAATTCACGAGATTCGTACTTAAGACTCTTAAGGTAGATTCGCGTCGGGTTCAACATTGTCTCGGGTCACGTCCACTACCAAGCGACAGATCGGTCGAAAATTAGACAGCCATCAATAATGCATCGCTGACTCACCAAAACTGAATCGCATCGACAGTTTCAGTTAACTAAATTCCGTCTGGATCAGATTCTCCGTTTCCCCTTTGCCCTTTATCTATCTCCCTCTTTCCCTCAAAGTTACAATCTTCACTGTAATATAGATGCATAGAAGGAAAGAAAGGGAGAAGGGGGAGGTCGAGAGAGAGAGAGAGAGAGAGAGAGAGAGAGAGAGAGAGAGAGAGAGAGAGAGAGAGAGAGAGAGAGAGAGAGAGAGAGAGAGAGCAAATTCAATTAACTAGAACTACCGCTAATCGACATTGATGCAACTCTCGCAAGCATCGAGAGAACTTAAATATCTCACTATTGCGAAAGTGACCCAGGAAATCGGTTTTAGGTTGAACGACATTCTCTGACTGATCTGACTAAAAGCGGTGAGCGCTCCGACTATTCCACAAAATGTCGAAGCCCGGATCGCGGGCGTCAATCGCACTATGTGGCTTTCGTCCCGCGGCTGTTTGATATTCCTGGAGTTTACGCGAAATCAATCCGCCACGGAGATCTACGCGCTGTTAGAATATCCACGCGCACGCGGCTTTCCGCCTGCGAGATATTCAGCGCGAACAGCGTTAAATCACGAAGACACGTCATCGCGCGAGAAGAAGCGCGCGCAGCGCGCTGTAAAAAATGAATAAACTCGCCGCAGCCTGCGGCGAAATCTTCCTCCCGCGGCCGCGCCCGCGATTTTCTGGCCGGGCAAAAATCGCGGCGCGGCGCGGCACGGCACGCGACGAGGCTGCGGTCGGAGAATCGACACGTAAAATAGTAATGTCCAATTAGGGCGAGGCGATCTTATCTCACTGAGCAAACCCGCCGGAGCGGCCGATTAAACACCGCAAACACGGTGCCCCTGATTTTTTTCTCGCGGTCCCGCCGGAACTTTTTCAATTTTAAAGTTAAATCGCGATCCAACAAGATTTATCCGCGCGCTAATGCAATATTTCCTTAGCCGGGCGAGGACGTTCGTCCTCTCGTCCGTTCTCTCGCAGGACCGTGAGAGCGCGCGCGGAGCGAGACGACGCATCCTTCACCTTTCCGGTCCTCGTGTACGCGCGCGACGCTACTATATACACAGCTATCGGTTTTTTGCCCGGGGAATCCGCTCGAGCACTCGAGCAAACTGTTTTATCTCGTGTGAGTTTTTCGCATTATTTCGCTGATCCAATGAAACTTTTGTTAAGAAAGAACCGACACGCGGAATCTCCTCGAAATTTGCCGGGCGAGCTCTTAATCTTCTCAACAGCACCGAACTAAAAAAAAAAAGGAGAAGAGAAGGAAGAAAAGAAGAAGAAGAAGAAGAAGAAAAAAAGGAAAGAAGAGGAGAGAAGGAAGGTAAGGAGGAGGGAGAAAAAGAAAAATGGGCGGCTCGAAATAATCGGCGATCTTCTCGAAGAGTTTCGTTCCCGATATACATAGACTGAGAATTCCGCAGGAGGCTGCGATGGCTGCGTCAGAGAAGGGCAGTCTGTGCGCGGCGAACACGCTCGTGCTTCGTCTAAGCTCGCTCCTATCCGAGAAAGTTAGACGCGGAAGATAACGCGCGCCTGTGGACGAAGAATATAACTGTCCTTTGTATCCTGTCTCGAAAGCTTTCGTGAGAAGGCGCGAAACACAATCTGCGTTGTGATGTCGAACGACGCTAATGACGCCGATTTTATCAGCCGTCCCTTTCATTCGCGCGCGTCGCTTATCAGCAGACACTCCCGTTTCGCGCGCTCGAAAAGCGCGGCGCTTGCGTTCGCGCGTCCCGTGACGAGACGCGGTGCGCGCGCGCGCGGAGCGTGAGCGCGGATAATTCATGGAGAGACATGCAAATTTTCGAGAGCGCGAACGAGAATGCGGTTCTTCCTCCTCACCTGCAGCCCTTGTTCTCTTTGCAGGCCTCGGCCAGGCTGTGACACGTCGGCATTTCGGCGCCGTCGACTCGCTGCGCACACGCCGGATGCATTTTCTCCTGCGCCACTATGCACTCGTCCTTTTTGCCATCCGTTTTCCTGCGACACGAGAAACAGAGACTTACGTACACATTACCACGCTTGCCAAGCTGTAAAACGCGCGCGCGTGGCCTTTTATGACGACGAAGCGATTCCGATCGAGCCGTGGAAACGCGCAACGCGGGATAATGCGATCGACGCTTCCAAGTTCGGCTCGATTTTCAACACATCTTTCACACACACGCATTGCGGCAACAATGTTGACGATGTTTCGTTGCCGGAATGCTGGCGAAGGATCGCAGACGACGATGGGGGATCACTCGGCTGATGAGCGATTGGTTTCCGTTGAGTGCAGTGAAGTCGAATCGGACTCGAGGATCGAACTGAACTTTCAGACCGCGAGCCAATAATTCACATCTCGCACTTTCCGTGTCGATTACGGCGATTCGATAGGATAACACAACGCCTTTGGTGCTGATCTCCGGTCGTGCGAAATAACAATATCGACGCGATAATTGCCGGCCCCGCTCGGCGAGATGGACTCTGCGCTGCGCGCATTGTTCGCGGCGGGCTTTAAGCGGACTGGCCGCGCGTTTCATTCAGCCACGGTTTTGCATTCCGTCGTCCGTTCGTTTACTCGTTCGTTCGGCTCTTATTTCGAGACGGACGCTTGAACAAAAGGGATTACGAGACGAAAAGGAAGAAAAACCGCCGCGCGAGTCCGGGAGGATAAAAGTAAGACGTTAAGCGAGAGAGAGAGAGAGAGAGAGAGAGAGAGAGAGAGAGAGAGAGAGAGAGAGAGAGAGCGAAGTTTCCGCATTGTTTCGCGGCCGAAAGCCACTTAAAAGTTAAAGGAGCCTTGTTAAAAAGGGCGAGCCTGCTACGGAGTCACCTTCCCGCGCGAGACGCGAGGGTCACCTCGAGGATTCCGTCGAAATCGTCATCGCGGGATCTCCAACTTGAAGCTCCGATTCGCTCCTCCTGAGGATCACGCGGACGTTATAATCAACTCTCAGCCCGATTTCAATTTTTACCTCCGTTTTATTTCGACGAATTTATTTTCTCCGAGGTACATCGTCGAGATTATAAATTATTCTCGCAAAAGAATTCGCGATGATCGTGAGATAAGGCGAATTTGCAGCCGCGACTTGGCTCTTGGCGGGAAAAAGGATTCTGACGTCATTTAATGCCTGAGAAGAAGGTAATCTCGCGATCCCGCGAGATCGCGTAATCTCGATCAGGAGAATCCCTCCGTAATAATTAATATAATAATACTAATTTCGTTCCCTCCCTTCCGCCCTCCGTTACGTATATTACTCTTCCAGATTAATTTTCTCTCTCGTTTCTGAATTAATTCCCTCTCGTTGTGCAGAATCGCGCGAATGCCGCTGCGTATTCTTTCGCGCAGCTGCATGTATGCTCATTAAATTAAGTCTACGCGCGCGCGCGCGCGTTCGTGTCGCCTCATAATTTTTCTTCGCATTCGTTATATTTCGTAAACGATGATTAACCGTCCATAATTATTATTAATCATCGCAATTCCGACGGACGGAAGTTTACGTTGCTCATCCGCACGATGCCGATTTCATCCGTCTCCGTTCGATCGCGGTTGAGAAATCCGTCGCGAAATGCGGAAAATTTCTTTCCAGCGGGAAGAGAAAAAGAGACGAGAAAAAAATATCAACATTGATGCGCCCACGAAAGATCGCGATTTACTCACAAATAAACCTACCCAAGTGTTCCACTCTGATTTTGATGAAATTTTGCATGCGTATAGAGCATCGAAAAATATTAGACACGTATTTTTTTTATATCGGCCCATAAAGCGTTTTTAAGGTAGAAGCCACCTCTATAATGTCAATTTTTCGCTTCCTTGTCCTATATATAGATGCTCAATATCACGAAATGTTTGAGAAAATAATGTTTCCAGAGGAACACATCAGTTATTTTTATGTTACCAAATCCGAATTCACCAGAAAATATAAGACTTTCAAAATGGCGGATTCAATATGGCGAATCGATATTTGAAGAATATCATGATTCTGTCGTAATTGGCATACATTTATTAATTTTCTGCGATTTATATATCTCAAGGTCTTCAGAGTAAGAAGCAAATCTAGAAGAATGTAGCAGATTTTGAAACTCAAAATGTCTGATTCATTATGGCGGATGAAAATTTGAAAATATTTCTCCATCAATTTTTGGAATTGGTGTATGATTTTGTATGTGGCTTCTCTAGGCTGATGGTAATAAATAAATGGTATGGATGCTTTGCCCAAATAATGAAGATATATGGACTTATTCGGCTAATGAGTATATACGTGAAGTATATATTATTAAATATAGTTTTCTAAATTTGATTATGTATTATAGTTTTTAATTCTGAAGACCTTGAGATACATGACTCACGAGAAATTAATAAATGTACACGAATTTTCGAAAAATATGATATTCTTCAAATATCGATCCGCCATACTGAATCCGCCATTTTGAAAGTCTCAAATTTCCTGGTGAATTCGGATTTGGTAACGTAAAAACAGCTGATGTGTTCCTCCGGAAACATTACTTTCCCAAACATTTCTTGACATTGAGTATTTATGTACAGGACAAGAAAGCGAAAAAATTAATATTTTAATGGTAATTTCTACCCTTAAAACGCTTTATGGGCCAATATAAAAAAATACGTATCTAATATTTTTCGATGCTCTCTTTCGATGCATGCAAAATTTCATCAAAATCGGAATAGGACACTCGGCTAGGCTTACTTGTCAGATTTCCACCCGACTCCGTTGATTTCATTCTCTCCTCGTCTAACAGCTCCATTCGTCCCGGTTGCGATCCTTACTGTCACTTCCGATTCAGCCCAGGCCGAACGCATCGCACGCATCGACGCATCGTGATCTCGCATTCCCGTCAGTTAAACGTATCGCATTTTCTTTTTCGGCACGTCAGTCGGGGTTGCGCGCGCGCAACCGGATGCAGCGCGCCCGTTGCAACATCGCGCGCTGCTCAGCATATGCATCCCAGCCGCGCGCATTGTTCCGCGTGGCGTTCGGAGTTTCGACGTTCGGGGATTCGACGAGCGGCCCGATACGTCGAATTTCGGCGGATTTTTGCGACAGCGCGCGCGCGCTCGCGATTAGAACGCGGCGGGCTCGAAGCCCGATTCCGGTTAGAAAAATGTTGCCGAATGCCGCGGACGGGTGCGAGGGGGTGCGGGAGACTCTCCGTGCGCGTCGACGCGGAGAGGAAATAGCACATGGCGGCGTGAAGCGCGAAACACGGAAAAAGAAGCGCGTTACCCTTAAAGAAAGGAACAAAAGGGAAAAGTAAACGACGCTGTTCTCCCGAGAGAGACTTCTAGATTTTCTAGCTCTTGTGTTCTTGAGGGGGGGGGGGGAAAATGCGCGCAAAGAGACTCTCGCAAGTTGAACGAGATTTGTCGATTTCGCGCACGGCTGATCCTCGAGGACGATCGGCGAATAATGAGAATATCGAGGAAAACGAAAGCGGACGCAACGTGAAATCGGTCGACGCGCCGCTCCGCCGGCTACCGTCGGTAATTTTCATCGGCTTTCCTCCTTCTCCTCCTCCTCCTCCTCCTCCTCCTCCTCCTCCTTCTCCCGCTACCTCCTCTTTGTCCTCTTTGCACGCCGCTGCTGAAAACGCGAGTTTATAACGCGCCACGTTCTTCGATTAATTCCCAATTAATTTACGACGACGCCGACGGTTGATCCGCCGTTCTGCGCGCGCACAGGTGCGCCGTTCCGTTACAATAATCCATAATTAATTCATGTTGCAGTGCGCATTGTGTCGCGACGTAGCCGCCCGTCCGCGCGCGGCGCCGTGCGTTAATATTTTAATATGACTTTCTCGCGACAATAAACGGCCAATTAAACATTCAACGCCGATGGAAGAGACTAGTCACCCCCTGTATCATTGTGTCGATACACAAACATGTCCGCCGGGGAGGAAAAATATTCGTTTATGAGCGAATATTTGTGAAAAACGCGCAGCTGACCGCGCGCATTTTCCGCAGGAAGGCGCCGCACGGATTGCTGCTCGCGGCAGCACAAATGTTGCAAGAGAAAAGAAGCGAAAAGAAGGAAACAAACGCGTGGGACCCGCGAAATGTTGTAATAATACTGCGAGCCGTACCGTGTAAAATTATCGTTTCGCAGGCAAGTGTTTCGCGCGAGTAAGCTGGTCTCGTTGAGGAAATTAGCCGGCGACAAGTTTGCTTCGTTACAAGAGTACGCGACGCGAAGATAACCGCGGGATTAGGCAGGTGAATTCGGCACGAAATTCGCGGAGGGAACGCCGACGAATTGGACCAACCTGCACAGGCAGAACGCGATCTCCACGGAGTGCTTGTGATGGGCGGTCCTGTAGAAGTGCTGCAACGCTTCCATGCATTCGTTCCTCGCGCACGTCGCCGAGTCGCAATGGTTCAGCACGGGCTGCAGCAGGTTCTTGCATTCCGGATCGCTCCTGCGCAAAGGACAAATCGTGCCTCGTAATTTTTCCGGGGTCTCGTGCGGAATGATCGCTCGATTAGCGGACGGACGACGGGAATTTACAGGACTTACTTGCAGGATGTGTAAGCGTGATGACACGTGCTGGACAGGACCAGTTTGACCGGCTGCTGGAGCCTGTCGATATTCGACGTGGAGGACGGCAGCACCGGCTCTGCGAAACAAACGACTCGCTGAATAAACATTGCTGACCCAGTCGTTTATAAATATTATGTCGAGGCGGGCGACAGCTCTCGGCCGCGGATTACTTTCGCATCTAATAAAACATACATATTCGACACGCGTTTCAATACGGACAGACCGCCGGTCTCTGTCTCTCTCTCTCTCTCTCTCTCTCTTTCTCTCTCTCTCTCTCATCTCATTTTTCACTTTAACGGAAAGTGTGTTTATTTCAAAACATTGTACCGATTTTCGGATTCCAGTATTACGGTTTTCCAGCAAACCGCTAGCTCTTCTGCTTTCTGAATTCCGAGACTTGGATTTTTCCGGACAACGCGATTCGACGCGGTACGCAGTTTAATGTGTGGTTTATTTCCGCAACGCGTTCATACCATTATGCGAATTAGTTTTTTATCTGGGCGACGGCAGATTTATCTAGTTTCGCCGTGGTACTCAATCTCTCCATGTTTATCGTATCATTTATAAATTATAAAAAAGGATGTCTAAAATTGTGTACGTAAATGTAGAGTCGGTTAAAGAAACTTCCGCATCTTCCGGATGAGCAAACGATACAATTGCGTGACCGAATACGTCGGTCGATCTCCGAGATCGAGCGGCGCTCGGCTAACTTTAACATCGCCCGCAAGAATGAGCTTAAAAATAACAAACATAACATTAACGATACTCTTATTATTAATAAGAATAATGGTGCCTCCGACTATGACGGGCAAAACTTTTCTAATTAGCGCCGTGTAATGCGATTGTATATCAGATGTATGTGTGTGTGTGTGTGTGTGTGTGTGTGTGTGTGTGTGTGTGTGTGTATGTGTGTGTGTGTATGTGTGTGTGTGTGTGTGTGTGTGTGTGTGTAATATCAGATGTGTCCGCGTTTGATAAATTGTGAAAAGCATCATCTATCACGAATACGTCTACTATTGTACGACGTGGACTGGTTCTTCCACGCGCAAATTGAAACGCGAGCCACTCTCTCCACTATCGATCGTAGCATCGAGCGGGCGAAAGAGCGCGTGCAACACCTTTTCTCGAAAGAGATCGTCATCGGCGCGGTTAAACACATCGCTCGCCGGAGAGCTCGACCGAGTTCCACCCGCTCGCCGCCGGTAATTCACTGTTTACACAGCCAACAGGCGGACCCACTTTTCTCTCTCTCTCTCTCTCTCTCTCTCTCTCTCTCTCTCTCTCTCTTTCTCTCTCTCTCTCTCTTCCTCCCGCTCGTTACGACTCGTACACAAATAAATGATAAACCATCAGCGCGCGGGCGGATCGAGTTTGCATCGACGCGCGGCTTCGCGACGCTTATCGCGCGCCGCGTTATTTCCGGTCCCGGAAAAATCGCCTGTTCCAATTGAGATCGAGAACGAGGTCTAATTCCTCGCTGCTATTTACGCGCGAGGCAGGTATCTCGAATTAGACGAATATCTCCTTAATATGACGTCGCGAAAGTAATAATTTAATGTCGCCGAGAGATCGCAATTTTACTTCGCGAACGGAATTTGCCCGGAAGATAAATGCTGTCGCATAAAAATTCCCCCCCCCCCCGCTCTCTCTCTCTCTCTCTCATTCTTAAGAGAGAGCATAATGACAACCCGTCTCGTGTCGCAACGTGTCCTTATTAAAATTCTTGGTTCTATTACAGACTCGAATTCGACAGGCTATTGATAGGTGGGAGGGCTAAAGGGTGGAGAGGGTGTGAGTATCCACCCGATGACGAACGATCGCCATCATTAACCGACATTCTCCCTTCGATTGATGGACTCCCGGCGACAGGGTTAACGATCGCGGGGGGCGGTAAGAGGCGCGGCAGGGGTGAATATTGGGCAGAGCAAACGCGGGACTACCTTTTCGGCCGGATGAAGGGGGAAAAAAAGGACCTGGGTTTCCCCACGAGGAGAGCCGCCCCACCAGATGACTGGCCATAAGTCAACCACCGTGGAGAGCGTGGCTTCGACGCACTTTATTAAGACAAACGAGCGGTCCGCCAGCCCCTCGCGGCTCCCTTCGGAGCGGCCCTTAATCGCAGTCCTGAATCGCTCGTGAATTCGTGTGCGAGCTTATTCGTTCCCGTAGACGTTCGCGTAGAACAAAACGCGCTGCCCGCGAACACGCTGTTTAAAGTTTCAATGAATGGCGCGAGGAGGACGACGCGTGACGGGGGAATTCGAGAGAGGAGCGGATAATTTTCATCGGCCGCGCGGAGCGACGGGGAGGAAATTGCGAGCGCCACGTCGCGATTAATATCGCGCGCGAGCGGGAATTTTTCGAAAAGTTTCGGCCGCCCCTTCGGCGCGGAGTCGAATCGCCGCGCAAGCTCGATTCGGAAATTCGACGCGGTTGTTTACGTAGTATCAACTAGCTCCCTCCTCTTCCCCTGATATTTTTCAACGTTCTTAAATAAATTGGGCGACTCAGATATACACGAGAAGTTGCATATTTATGAAAAATAAAAAAAAAAGAAATGTTAAAACATCCTCCCTCTCTCCTTGCTCTGTTCCACTCTCTCTGTTTCTGTCTCCTCTTCTTTCAAAATATTTTTGTATTCGGTAATCTGCAATTCTCTCGCTTGCCACGCGCTCTGATCCTGGGGTGGTAATAAACGTATTTAGCCATCAATATATCTATCTCTGTCCGCCTCTCTTTTGCTGTCTGGGTCAGATTAATCGTTACAAATCGCGGACGTATATCCTGCACCGCGGTGGAAAGCCCGACAGTATTGGAACATTTCCGAAGATTATCGGGACGCGCGTATCAAGCGTTTCCGACGGAATATCAATATCGCGGCCTCGGCCTCCAGTCGGCGCGCCACAGGGAAGATTCCCGGCCCGATGAAACAAGGGCAATTCCACGCGGCGGTAATTGGAACTCGTGTCGCAGTCGGTTCCTCGAGATCGATGCTCCTGGCCTTTCTCTCTCTCTCTCTCTCTCTCTCTCCCTCCCTCTCTTTCCCGCCCTCGCGTCGCGAGATATATCGCGCGACCGCCTCTACTCCGGTCAGACGGAGGCGACCCTTTCGGTGCGACACAGGTGCGCGGATGCGAAAACTTGCTCTCGGCGAGTCGTTAGACTTTCGAACGAACGAGATCATTTGCTCGCGGAAAATGGACCTCGCGCGACTAAAACGCTACGCGCGCGCGCACGCGCTCGTTTCCGTGTTTAGCACTTACGGTAACAGCGCGGGATACGGCGGCCCTTTTTGCGATGGCCGCTGTGCGAGGGAAATGCCGTTTCTCCTGAGTGAAAGATTCTCTCCTGATGTTGGCGCGGATATTTACGAGCGTCGCCTTGCGCCGTGGAAAAACACGTGTGTTACGTGAAACACAGCGCGTTATTACGCCACGCCGGTCGCTGCCGATTTGCAGCGGGTGCTCTCGCGCGAGAGATTGTTGCCGCGCAACAATCTCGGGATAGCAATATATAGCGCAAATCCGCTTGTTATTGCAGCTCGCATCCGCCGTTGAGATCGGAGTCGCGCGATCGGAGATCGGGAATCGGTTGGGCCGGAAGCTGCGCTGAATAATCCAGCCGACATCCGCGAGATCTCGCCGCGAGTCAGAGACGGTTAATTTCGATTGACGAATTAAATCGATTGACATCGAAGTTCGGCCGATACACCGGATCAGCCTGGGCTGCTGCTTGTTCCGAGGCGGAGAGGTTTACCGCGAGCGATCTCGTCTGAAGCGACGTCGCTGTAGTCACTCGCACAAAACGGGCTTCGCAAATACGGGGGCCGCGCAACTTCCGCTATCGTTCACAGACACGCCGCCCGCCTGGAAACGCAGAGCGACGACGAGACGCGGCGGGAGACGCCGCCGCCGCCGCCGCCGGGGTGACGACCGAAAGTGCCCGGGCTGCGGTTTATATCCGACCCCGTAACTTCCATTAAGCCGCGTCTATTAGCGCAGCCAGAAATAACCGCGAGCGCATCTCGCGAATTCGCGGCCCGTGGCCGCGCGATTTTTGCGCCGACGTCGGCGTGGCCGAGCCAAGCTGCGGCGCGAATGCAAATCGCTCGGTTAACGAAATCGCGATCTCACCACGTGCGCCTCCGTCCGCGTTGCATATACAGTTCAGCAACGACGTTGAACCACCGCGGAACGTCGTCGCGCGACGCCAACGCGATCGAGTGCGATTCCGTTAAAGAATCGCGCGAGGATCGCCACTCCCACCGGGGTGTAATTCACTTTGCAGCGGAAATTCGCGGCCCACCTAATTCCAGATCCACCCTCCTCCTCCCGCCCCTGCCCCTGCGGTTCCCACTCTCTTTCTCGGGCGGCCGCGCGAGTTTTCCGCCATCTCGAGCCGAAAGCGAGAGAGATCGGCTGCAATCTATAAGACGCTGTAACGAACTTTCGGCTCTTGAATTTGTCGAGCGTGAGATCCACTCGCTGCTGCCGCGGGCTCTTCGCGTTTCAGCGAGCGATTCAAGCGCGCCACCGGCTCGCCCGGCAAGTCCTCGTCACGCGTGGCTCTCTGTCGGGTTAAGTATATCCGATTAAACCTTTGACGTAAATTTGTGAAAAATTTCATGTAAAAATTAAATCGCCATCGAGCTAAGTCGATGCGATTTAATTTTTGCTTTAAATGCGATTTTAATTGACGGCGGACGCAACGGGGGGCCGGGTCGGCCGACAAATTTTAAGCGGTCACGCGCGCGCGTATTTTACGAGATTTTTCGCGCGAATAATTCTTATGGTCGATGCTCGATAATATTTCGTTTGGCTCACGCGCGGTGTTTTATCGCGAGGCTCGAATTCAGCTGTCGAACGGAGCGCGCCGTTCGTTTCGCGGCGCGCGCGCGTACATCGATAAATAAAGCGATTATCAGGAAACTCGGTAATTTATTCGATACAAATACGATCAGCCTCGTCAGAGGAACGCCGCCTGGCGGCGCGGCCAGATTGGAAGGGAAGAAGAGCGAATTGCAGTCGAGAAAAGGTGAGGAGAAAAAAATCATAGACGATAGTTTCCCGCGTTATACCTCTATTTCGAAAGTTATCCGGCGACGCTGCTCGCGCATTTATTCCCCGGCTGTGTATCCGAGTTGTTTTGACGTGTGACGGGGAGCGGGAGAGAAATGGCGGAGAGGAGAGAAAAAGAGAGAGAAAAAAGAAAGGAGCGAGGAGAACGCACACGGGGCCGTCAAACGCGACAATTAATGAAGGAACAAGCGAATGTGCTAATTAATCATTAGCCCGCGCCGGAAGCACCACGCATGGAGCGGTCGATTTTATCCGCTATTTATATATTTGAAACCGCAATGAATATCCGTAATTGATCGGCCAACCGAGTAATTAGCGCGGCTGTAATTGAGAGGAAATCGCGTTAAAGAAGCACGCAAAGCGCTGAGCGAGCGCGGCGCTTCCCGATCGCAATTGCGTTTCCCATATTTGACGTTAATTGGCCACGCGGGCAATTAGTTACAGCAATAATTATGGAGCAACAAGATCCGCCGGCCCTGGCGCCAAAAACGCCGGCTAATCGCGCCGGTTATTCACGGTTACCGCCGCCGCCGCCGCCGCCGTTGTTGTGACACCAGACAAAAAATTTTCCCAGCATTTTCCCCCGCTGTTAACTTTAACCAATGAGGGCAATTTACATATTTTGTCCCGGCCGCCGCGGCGTCCTCGTTTCGTAGCTTAATTTAACCGGTCATTTGTTATACCGAATTATCTATGTTGTTTCCAATGAGTTGTGACGTTTGTTGTTCGCTCCCGGAGGGAAAGAAGGCGCGCGCGCGCGCGTTAATTCGTCCGGTTTTAAAGTTGCAAGATAAACCTCGTTAACTTTTGTGCAAGCGTGCGTGCGCGCGCACGTTCGTGCCGCATGAATTCGATTTCAGAGGTGTCTGTATGGGAATTGGATTGCCCTTCTCACTTTCACCTCTCTCCCCCCTTCTCTCTCTCTCTCTCTTTCTCTTTTTCTGTACTTTTCCATACTTTCTGTACTTTCTTTTCTTTCATATCTATATATCTACTCTATATCTATATATTTATATGTATCTATATATAAGTTCTTGTCTATATATATGTATATATATATGTATATATCCTGTATATCTATTATTATTACTGGCTAGGTGAGATCAGGCGCTCTCTATGGTTGCTCTGCGTCACTTCATTTCATTTCATTTTATATTATGTTAATGCATCCTTTAACGTTCTGTACGATCACGGATCTCGCATGGCCGCCGGCGTGTTCCTGTTTCTAACGTAAACCTAAGGGGTTATTTCCCCAGGGTGTCAATAAACTATCTATCTATCTTTCTCTTGACAAAGCGATAAAACGTGAAAATATTATCGCAGGAGGAATCGCCACGTACACAATGATAAAATCACAATGCGTGCGGAGGGGCTTTCTTCGTGGTAAATAATTCGGTGACGATTGTCACATCGCGCTTCGTAATGTGCGTTCACGAAAGAAAAGGAGAGAGAAAAAAGAACGGAGAAAAAGGAGAGAAATCAGCGCACGCTACAGAATTATGGTTAGGTCTGTTTCCACTTTATCTCTCATTAAAACGAGCACAAACTACGAAGCATCGAATCCGTCGTATAAAAAAAAATTCATTAACCAGTCGTTAGTTTTATGCACCTTCTTTCTATTCTTACTGTACAGTTAACTTTTTCGCTCCTACATCACTCTTGTGAATGTATGGTTTGCGTGAAAACGCACGGCGGAAACGAATATTCTACGGCGGATTACCGGACGGCAGTGCTAATTAAACAACAAGAAGCCGGCCGGCTCGTAATTGACAAACTAAAGACTCGGTACGTTCGATTGTCGGATATGGTTTTAATGACTGGCCGCTTTTCCTCTCCCTCCTTCCCTCCTACCCTCTCCCCTTCCACCCCCTCTCTCTCTCTCTCTCTCTCTCTCTCTCTCTCTCACTCGCAGAGTTAATTGCCGTGACGGAATTCCGATGAATCGATCCGAATGCGTTTCCCGTGGCCTTTTTTTGTCATTCTTTTCACGTTCGTCATTCCCTTGGGAATCGCGACGTACAAACAAGCGGACACGTGACGTAGGCGCGAAATCGTTGCTCGTTATTGGCGCGACTAAACAAACGCGCTGTCGTAATTATAACACACGGACATACATGCGCGCCCATGCTCATCGAGCGTACTATCGATTTCAAGTGGACTTGGAGTGGTGTCAAGCAGCGGCCTGTGTAAATCCCATTCGCATTTTGCAAACCGATTTTTACGCGATCCGTACATATATTTAGGGTCGAAGTTTCAAAGTCCGTCAGCTATGTATTTCCACTCGGAGGCGGGCGGAATGTTATAAGAGAGCCAATGTTTGGCCGATTTGCGGCTATCAATCATCGCTTGAAAATTTGTCATCCGATATTAGGCCGTTATCTCAACGAGCAACTGGATATTCACGCAAATGCGACGCGTAATATTTAAGTTTGAAATTTTCCTTTACGTTATAATTACATTATAATTCATTGCCACATACCATAACAAACGAAAAGTTTTATTATTTACGAAAGGAAAGAAGCTCGTGGAATCTTTAGCCACATTTCTTCCGTTGACCCCTTCGCGTCAAGGTCAGGCTTGACGCAAAGCTCTACTATTAACAAAATCAGCGATCGGATAAACTTGTGAAAACTCCTAATGTTGGCTGAGAGAGTGACCAAAGATTTTACAGGTCACTGTTTAGATGTCGTATCCAATGCAATTTTCTTGCAACACCAGCAAATATGCTGGTATGTTACATATGTATTTAAGGGAACTGGAGAGTCAGATTGCTGAAAACTCGTGCTTGTTTTTGATAATATTTTGTGACGAACTGAATAACTGTGCAAGAATGAAAATTTTAGGTATAGTTATACAACATATGAAGAGTAGAAAAATTTTGTTTATTAACAAATACTCGTATAAATATACGATGTATATAGCTGAAGTATACTCTCCTTTTTTTTTCAAGTTATCGTTTTTGCAGTAATATCTCGGCTCCCGGCGGTCCGATCAGAGCGAATTTTAGCTAGAAATCTTGAGGAGGCTTAATCATTATCCGGTGAATCACTAGAAAAAAAATCGAACAAAATTAACAAAATGGCAACTATTATTAGGAAAAAATTCAAATGTTTCAGTTCTTCTACAATGAAAAAATTAATATCTCGAAATGAAATATTTTGACGGAATTGTCCATGGTTCACCTGAGAGCCACATGAACAAATATTATTGCTTTAAAATTTCAAATCGATATGAAGCTCGGTTTCGGAGAAATCACTGCAAAAAGTTGAACAATAAAATTTCGAGAAAAACGCGTTTAAAATTTAAGTGGACGTATATTTATATGAGTATTTGTTTAAAGACAAAATTTGTCTACTCTTCATATGTTATATAGATATATATAAAATTTTCATTCTTGCACATTTATTCAGTTCGTCACAAAATCATTATCAAACAACAAGCACGATTTTTCAATAATCTGACTCTCCAGTCCTCTTAAATCAAAACTGGAATTGCGCGGGTCGATTTTTTATCGAGAAGTTGAATTTGAAACTTTTGAAACAGTTTCAGAGCTATTTCTGATGCATTGTGTTTCACGTGGCCAGGGCTTTCTTGCGTGAAGATACTGCGACGAGCGGCCGAATAGTCAGAAAGTCGTCGACAATGTCGCGCAGCTCTCTTTTTCTTGTCGAGCGTATTTTCGCTGCTCGCACGCTGGCGGTCGACTTTACAGAACTTGGCAAACTTTGAGAGTTCGCATCTCGGCAAAGAATCGACGTGCGTACGTGAGACAAACGCTAATATCCTCCGCGTTTCGCGTCGCGTACGCGATTATCTCGCTCGCGCTTTCGTCGCGATAAATGTTCAAACATGTAATTACGACACGTGGTATGCGCGCGTCATCGTTACACAGAGAGCATATTTGAATGTGGAAATAGGGGGTGTCGAAAGTTTTCGCCGCATAAAGTTCCAAGCGTGTATTTTATCCGAAAATTCTCCCGCAGGGATTACCGCGTAATCCGCACTTTACTCGAATGATACGTCAACCGTAAAACCACGCATGAGATTGCTTGCTTTCAAGAAAGTTTAAATATTGGATTTACGACGCGACCTTTTCAGTTTTTTTTCTTTTTTTAATACTTGACGGAAAGCTAATAGGAAGTACGCAGTACTAAATCCTCGATATCCCGAAAGTGCTCAGAGACACAAAATAAAAGTCAGGCCAAACTTCTCTTGGAGCTCTTCATGGATTCTGAGCCTATAAATTAACAAATCCGCAATCGGAGCCTTTGATGCGACTAAATGTTCGATGTTTCCTTTGCTTTGAGAGCTTCGTTCCGCGAAATGGAAGTTCGTCTCACGTATATCGCGCATAATCTATCGCCAGATCGAAACGGTTATCGCGTGAAAAATTAAGAGCACCTTGAGAATCGCGGAAGGACGAAATTAGGCTCTTGGCGGAATCTGCCGCTCTTAATCAACGACGAGCGAGAGAGATCGGTCGAGTTGGCGCGCACCTGCTCTCTCACCAGACGCGCCTTCCCTCGAATCCGGGAAACGACGATCGATGTAAAACCGTCGTGTAATATCGAATACGACGAAAACTTGGGCGCGAGTCTTGAGCACGATGGGCGGATTAAAGTTCGAAATCCGGCGCCTCGGAGAAATAATATGCGGACGCGCAGTAGAGATACGAGGAGAGGCAGGAAATGAGAGCAACCGAAGGGGGAGAGAGAGAGAGAGAGAGAGAGAGAGAGAGAGAGAGAGAGAGAGAGAGAGAGAGAGAGAGAGAGAGAGAGAGAGAGAGAGAGAGAGAGAGAGAGAGAGAAAGTCGAAATTAAATTAAACTTTCGCCGCGATAAATCTTACTCGTTGAGGTGATATCTTTGCGAGATATTATATTGCGGAGATGCGATCGATCCTCCGCTCTTTCACCGCGCCGACGGAAAATCACGGTCGTCGGACAGGGACAAGAGGGAGAAAGAAGGAGAAAGAGAAAGAGAGAGAGAGAGAGAGAGAGAGAGAAGGCAAAGGAAAACGGGAGAAGAAGACAGAGAAAAAGAGAGAGAGACTTTCGAAATTAATTTCTATTATTTCCTCGTTTCATCATTTTTCTTGACTTATCGCGCATCGCTCTAATTGCAGGCACCATATCTCCGCTCTTTGATATACATCACTTTTAAAACTCGCGGTATATCTGCGAGTTTGTCAAGAAATCATACCTCGCGGTTGATATTTGTTAACTCATTTAATTATCTTAATTAGAACGGGAGTAAAAACACGAATTTTTACTAGTTTCACCTCCTGATTTTTTAAATATAACTTAATAAACTCCTTTTTCGCGTGGCCATTTTTCGACAAAGTGTCGCGACATCTGTGATTTTTATTTTGCTGATGCATAAGTTATGCGTGTGCGGTTACGCACGAACGAATAAATAAACGAAGCCACACGAAGGAATAAATAAAATATTGGCGTGCGTTACCGAGGTAAAAAACGCAAAAAATCAGGCTCCGTCGGGAAGCGCGATTTCAAGTTGCGGCAATTTATTTATTTGGCAAATAATAAAGTCGCATGAGCGGAAATACATTTGTTGCGCGGAAACTAATGAATTTAATTTTCAGGCCACGTTATCCCGGCCGTGGGGCATTTTTATCGCAGCCGGTTATCACTATTCGATATTGAAACGGACGTGCCTTTTTTCGGCAGTGGAAAAATTATTTCGGACGCGCCAAGATTTATCCCACCGCAGTAAAATTAATATTTTCGGCGAAAGTAACGCCGCATGAATTTTCGGCATTCTATCGCGGCGTGTAATACCGCGTGACGTAAATACACACGCGCGCACACTCTCGCTCTTCCTCTGTCTTTCTCGTTGCCTCTTCCTTCGTGTTTTTCTCCCCACATCTACAGCGTGTAAACAGACACGAAAAATCCCATCAAAAATATTTATCGCATCGGTTTCATCTGTCTCGCATAACGGGCAATCAATTTTCGGTCATGTGACACAAAACGTTCCAAGTTCATTGTGAAAATTCGAACAGAAATAACCCCTGTGAAACGCGCGTCGAAATTCTCTCGATCGGATCGAACTCGAGCGGCGGACGCGTTCTTTCAGCGTTTTAAATTTTCTCTTTTATCCACCGACCAGCTTTGCGAGCAAAATTACGAGCGCGAGTTTACAATTTGCATTAGGTTAATAATACACGCGTTGAACAATTATTCATCGCATATTTTAAATTCGAGCAACGAAGAAAGTGACATGTATATTAAAAGGCCGCTTTCTCTTTCACTTTGTCCCCTTTACTTTCCTGCTCGTATTAAGTAATGAATTATTAATGCGAATTTCATAATATGTATCCTCAAAATTAATTTCTAATCGAGGAGAATTGAAGAATAATAATCAACCGTGGTCTCTCGCATATATATGAGCGGTCGCCGCGCGTTCTGTGAATATAAAAGTATCCCGATATGCGTTCGTGACGCGATGTAAAACGATTTGCCGCCATTTGTCAAGACACAATGCCAATTGCCGCGCCACGTACGGCAGTAATCGCGTGCATAAAAGAGGCCTCCCGAGCCACTTCGTTTTTTCTCTCGCGCGTTCCTCGCGCGCGAAACTCGCCTATCCGTCAACGGAGAGAGCGCCGTCGCGTTACAGCGGGCAGTTTGCAGGAAAAATATGAATTTACGCGGCGCATTAAAACAAATGGAATTTTCTATGACGTGCGGTTGCTAGTGACGTCGTGACGCTTTCAACTTGAACCGCCGACGCTGGCGAGAAAGATCATCTTGGTGGAAAAATTTATGAACACGCATTGCGCGCTTTATTGCACCCGCGCTGATTGCGCGGCAATTCGCGTTGGAATATCGAGAGAAGCGATCGTCGCCGCGGAATTCCGACGGCACGCGTTATTTCGCGCGAGGTCGCTCGCGTCGAGCGTCGAGAATTTAAGGGAATTCAATCCGTTTTTGTACTCCAAACGTGTACTTGATAAAAAAAAAATATCCATTCCGCGCAATGAGCGCGGTAAAATTGAAATTGCTGCCCTTCGCCGCTTTCTTTGTAAAATGCACATTAAGAATAAAACAATTGCCTATCGATATATGTATATTCGCATTCATGATATATTTCATCGTGGACGATTATTTATTTAGTGAAAAAAGGACGAGACTTACGTTCAAAGTCGTCGGTGTGGTTCCTCTTGTGGTGACTGCGATGATGATGGCCGTCCGGGGAGGGGGGCTGTTTCATGTCAAGCAGGTCCTGCCGGTCGACGTGGATCAGCGGATTCTCCAATTGCGACTCGATCACCTCGAAGCTGGTGGAGTTGTCGGGATGGGCGATGACCTTCACTGTAAACGACTGGGCGTAACAAGTTTGGCAGAAAGTGCGATCTTTGGGTGTAGGGCCCAACATTCTCGCGGAAGGTATCTTCGGCAGGATTCCCCTTGCGACCTCCGCCTCGCAAGCGGCTGGGCGCAAGAAGGATCGCGCGCGACTCCGAAGGACACAGCGGCGATCACCGCGTGCGGATCTGAAATTGAGCGCGACTGCATTTGCGCGAGCGAGATCACGCGCGAGAAACTTCCTGGCGAAATTGCGAGAGAGCGTCCCCGTCGGAAAGTTCGCGAAAATATTTATAACCGGCGTGAGTTTAGCTGCGAGAACGCGCGCGCTACGAAGCGCGTAGTGCGACGCGGAAGACGAGGAGGGGGCATGAGAAATTAATGCGACGGAATTGAAAGCTTTCCCCCGTTCCCCCTTTGCCGCGCCTACACGGCAGCTGCAGTCGCATCGGAGTGCGAGAAATGATTAATCGCGACTTTCTGACCCGTCTTAAGTGCACTCAGGCACGTTGAATGAGATTTCTTTTCCGTTGAATGAAGAAATAAGCAAAGAAGCAACTGCCGGCAGTCGCGTCTCTCACTCTTGCTCTCTCTCTTTCTCTCTCTCTCTCTCTCTCTCTCTCTCTCTCTCTCTCTCTCTCTCTCTCTCTTTCTCTCGCTGCAACAAAGTGCACTCGGCTTTTTAACTTGTACAAGCGAAAAAGAAGTCAATTAGGCAACTTATGGTTTAGGAATCCCGTGGACGACTTAACACACGGTCGAGACGCAATCACTGAAATTTTTTATACCACTCCTGCTTTTTCCTTTGCAAAGAATATTAATAAACACATTGATGTTCCTGTCGACTCGTTAGTAATTCCTCGACTCCTGAAGTTTCATCAACCCTTCGAGACATCGCCGCGCGCTGTTATTCATTAGACGAGACATCGAATCTCGGCGAATGAAACTTCTCTCGCCAAGGCGAAGAATTCTCTCTGAAATGTCAACAGAGAGGAGATTCGCAGTCGGCTAAAGATTATAACAAAGAATACATCAGATCTGGTTGACCTGCGCTCTCGATATCCGTGATCTGCCTGCTGTTGTACTCGGAACGGATTCGCTCCCGCTAAAGAGACGTCAAGGCTCGCCGCCAAAATGGCGCGGAGCGCCACATGCTGACAATTTACCTGTACGGAATCGCAACACGCCGCACACGAACAATCAGTTCCTTCAGTGGCTGAACAAATTATCAGGACAGATCACGCTGGGACATAGATGAGGGGGGACAAGTGCATTACACATCTGAAACATGTAGCTTCATCTTCGACACCGGTTGTGCAAAAATGACCGCGGGAACGGCAACGTTCCCAGCGACGTAGAGCCGAGCTTCTGCGAAAAGATCGTCCCGCAACCCGACGCGAGACTCGAGCACTACATCTACTCAACCGATCGACAACCCCGAAGTTCGACACCCCAAGACCGACTGAGATCGCGAGAGTGCAGCAGGTCCTTCGCGCCAAAGTCCCCCGGAAATGCCTCGCTCTGGTCCGTGTTTTTCACATCAGCACGGACATCGAGATACCGCGCCCATCGCAGTGCCCGGGTGGCGTGTCACTCGAGGAGCAGCGGGGCAGGGGGGCAGAAGGTTCCAGCGCCCTTCGAGAGAGCCCAGGCGCGAGCTGAGAGTTGGGCGCGTGAGCCGCTCTTTCTCCAAGCACGCGCCGGTGAACCCGGTACGAACCTTGGTCGACGAACCCTTCGAAGGCATCGCGGAGATCGAAGAGCCTATCGACGGGCAGCGCGCCGATCCTGAACTCGTCGATGTCGTCGAGGTCGTCGTCGGCGCGGTCGAAGATCGCGCGGTGCTCGTAGGTGGGCCTGGGCGCGAACTTCCTCTGAGCCGGCAGCCGGGGTGCCTCGGCGTGGCCGGAGCCGGGCCCCAACGGCTCGTCCTGCGCGGTTGGCGTGGGACGAGCGGCCGCCGGCGCGTACGAGCCCGCCGACGACGACGACAGCGTCGCGACGACGGACGGCGGTGCGGGTAGTGCGGGGTGCTGACGATGGTGCTGGTGCTGGTGCTGGTGCTGTTGGTGATGGTGGTGGTGGTGGTGGTGGTGGTGTTGGTGCCGATACTGGTGCGGGTGTGCGTCATGCTCGCTTTGGGGCGGCAGGTGCACTGTGCTGGAGGCGCGGTGGTCATGCTTGGACAACGAAGACGAAGAAGAAGAAGAAGAAGAAGAAGAAGAAGAAGAAGAGGACGAGGAGGAGGAAGCAGAAGAAGAAGAGGAGGAGAAGGAGGAAGAAGATCCATCCGTCGACCGATCCGGATGACTAGCGGCTGGACGCGAGGTCGCCAAGCGATCCTCGAACCGATTCACGTCGGTGTCGTACCGATCCGAATCGGGCCGAGGATCGTACGCCTCGACGACGAGGACGGCCGGTCTGCCAGGTAGTTCCGGCGCCTCCTGGTGACCGTGATGATGCCGATGGCCGTGACGGTGGCGATGTTGTTCGCCGGGCTCCCGTATGTCGTACGTGCTCTCGGGATCGTAGTACGGCGGGGTGCGCGCGGTCCCGGGGAACAGAAAATAGGGGTACATACTGGTCGGCGGCAACCAGATCTCCTGGTAGTTCTCCTGCTGCGGGTCGAACGGGTACAGGGCCGAGTCCGTGCCCGACAGGTCTACGGAGGTGGAGGAGGGCAGGAACTCTGTAACACAGAAGCAGAGCCGCGGACGAGAATGGGGTGAGTGAGGGTGCGCGTTTGCCATCGGTTACGCAACGTGCGGGGTCTGCGTGCTGTTGTTGTAGGGTCGAGTGTCGTGACGGTGACGGTGATGCTGAGACAATTGGTGGTAGTGGTGGTGGTGGTGGTGGTGGTGGTGGTGGTGGTGATAGTAGTGATGTTGCTGATAGTGGTGGTGACAGTAGTGGTGGCGGTAGTGAAGATAGTCTGCGGTGCACGGGAATAACGGACGTTGACGGAGGATTGTCGACGGAGAGGAGATCTCGGTCCGATCGCGCAGGGGATTGATGTAGCGGGTTTGTACCCGCTGGGGATAAATAATCGCGTGTGTCGATCATCGTGGGCGAGGATGATTGCGGAGGGCTGGCTACGCCCGGGGAAAATTGCGGAAAGGGAAAATCGCGTCGCGTTCTCACGCGACATCTCGTGCTGCGAGATAAGTTCGGAACGCTGGAATCACCGGCGCCGGATGCGTTCGCGCAAGAGACTCTGGCATTCACAGGGACCGAGTCTGCTCCGGAAGACAGTGGGGATGTTTCGGACGCGAAATATTGTCGATCAGCATTGGACGCTCGAGAGATCGAGTATTTGATTCCGATTGTAACTAACCGGTGAAACGTTCTTTTATTCGTGGACAATTTTATGCTAAAAAGAAAATGTTCTTTTTTTTGTACCCCTCATTTTTTTTTTCAATGATTCGTGATTCGAATCACGAATGAGACGTGGAGAAAGAGGTGTGAACACACACACACACACACATATTAACACGCGCGAGATGCGTTTGCACACGGAAATCGTGTTGCGCGAGAAAGGATAATTATAAAAGAGAAGACACACCCGGGGATAAATTGGATCGCGCTGCAGAGAAAATAACTAACGAACAATGCTTTGTCGCGTTGCCCGGAAACGTCATCCAATTGCTCTTGAAATAAATATCAAACGTGAATATATTTGCAAGCGGCCGCTCGCAGCACCCGTAAATAACCCGTTAAATTAACTCGCAATTGCCGGCGATCTTTTTAACTGGCAATTGAAAAATTCCGCGCTTCATCACGACGCACTTGCAACGCTTTTGATATCTTGATCGGCATTCAAGCTGTTTCGAGCGAGCTCTCGTCCGCGATGACGCGCTCATAACAAGCTGCGAAATCGATTTGTCGCTGCCGCCGGATGCAAAACGAAACAATTTTCCATCGCCAACCGCGCGTTACACAATACGCAAGAAACACGTGCGTGCGAGAAAAGAGACGCGGCAAATTATCAGCACATTTCACAGCGAAGACCACTTTCTCGAGGCGACGATTTCGGCGAAAAAGGTAGTCTCTTGTATCAAGGCGCGCTTTGAGTATCTCGAGCGGAAAACAAAGAAATCGTGGAAAAAATTCTTCAGAGAAGCGTATTTTTATTGCTACGCTCTTCACGCTCTCTCAGCAGCGCGACCGCGCGTCAAAGGCGCAATTAACCGATCGCAAATTACTCGGAGCGTGTCACCAACGAGCCGCGAATGTCGTTCTGCAGCACCTGAATGTCCTCGCCGGCGGCGACCTCGGTATATTTGCGCGTGCTCTCGCCGAGGAGCAGGACGGCACAACGATTCGAAATAAAAAGCCGGCTGGAAGGCGAGGCTAAACGAACCGGCCGGTAATCGAAATCGACGGACGACCTCGCGTCGCCTCTTCTCTCGAGAAGGCACTTTGGCCTCGGCTGCGAGAACTTCGCGAAAGCTAAAACTCCCATTCAAAGCCGGGGGATCCGGGCGGCGTCCCGGGCGCTGCGAGCCCGCGAGAAATTATTCCCGGAGCGGTGCGACGGCGGTGCCCATCGAGCGTGATTTCGTTCTTAAGAGATTTCGGGATTCTCTCGTGGGATCGTCGCGGCACATCGACCAGGAGGAGGAGGAGGGTTAACCTTCTGTTCCGCGTCGATCGTTCGCGAATGAAATGGGGACCCGGAATAAATTGCCCGCGCCGTGCGTGCCGTTTCCAGCCCCGCGCGCGTTCCCGCCCTCTCCCTTAATTGCGCATTTTTCTTTCGACCGTCGCACATCTCGCGAGTGCCGTGCCTTTTACCCCGTAATTGGAGGCGAACGGAGATTCTCCGCCGCGAGTTTGATGAATTCACTTCGCGCGATCGGGTTGAGGAAAGTGAAAAAAAAAACAAAAAAAAACAAAAGTAGCAGATCGGAACACGCAGATTGATTCTGGAAATTCTGATCGTTCCTTTACTCTTTTGTACTCTAAAGTATTTAAACTTTCAACGTAGAATATATGTGTATTTATATACACATCGATCGCTTTAAATACTCGAAGTCGAGCTAGAGAATTCCGAACACTCGCGCTCGGAATGAAATACTCGATCTGATTTCGCGCGCCGCGCCGGTGTCGATGCCGCATTTCCAGGACGGGAGAGAACACGTGAACGCGGCGTAGAATTTCTCGCGAGATTCCACACGTGGAGGGTCCTCATCCGACTGCCACTTCCGCCGACACTCGCGCTCCTCCTTTTGGAATTCGGTACGCGGAAACGCGGGCTTAACGACGGGATCGCGTTTACATCGCGGGAATTAATCGTCCTCGGATTCACCTTAATCGCTCTCGGACGATTGACCCGCCGTCAGCGGCGCGCCGATAACGACCACGACGGTGCCCCGGCAAATCGCCGATCGCCGGTGAGGGACGAAGGGGAGAGAGTATAGTGAGTCGAGTACAGAGAGTAGACAGAGTCGTAGTAGGCGCTACACAACACTGACTAAAGGCTACACACTCGAAAATAGAAAACAAGCAGTAAGTGCATGCATACGCGGCCGGCCGATGCGCTCTCTCGAGCGAGCGAGGCACATGCGAAAGTACAAAGCATGCGGTGCACGGATTCCCGGACGCACTCCGCCCCGCGGGGTCGTCCGGGGGCGGCGGGGGAAGGCGGCTCTCGTCGCCGCCACCTTGGTCCCGCGCTTCATCCGTCAACGCGCGTTGGCGCGCGCCTGCGTTTCATATTTTACGGCGCGAGCAATCTCGGCCGATTGCGCGACGTCGCGCGATTCGTCGCGGCGGATTTACGACGGCAAAGGGGAATTGCGGGTGTCGATGTGAGTGAGCGAGCGAGCGGGCGAGCGAACGAATGAGTGAGTGAACGGACGATCGAGTCTCCTCTGTCAGCCGTTTTATCGCGACGAGCCGCGAGAGAGCGACGGCCAACTTTGGACGCGTCACCGCGCGCCGTGTCGTGTATTATCTTCTTCCCGGCGCTGGCGCGAGTAAATACCGTTCACGGCGAGCGCGATCGATCGACAGCGGCGCCTGCCTCTGTTCCCTCGCGCCGAGGGAGATTATTCTTGGGGATTAAGGGAGAGGAGAAACGCGCGCGCACGACTCTGTCCGTTTGACAGGACACGCCGTGGCCGTTAATATTAAAACGAGGAGCGAGTCCGCCTACGAGCTGAGAGCCGCGCACAATCGCGAGCATCGCGATTCCCACGGCGCCGCTCCGTCACCGCGCCCCTCCTCCCCGTCGCATTCCCCGCGTCTCGTCGATTTATCTCGCGATCGTTTGTCGAAGAGGAGCGATCGCGCTGCTGCGTCGAAATATTCATGGCGCATAGGAGCCGCTTCTGAAAATGTATACATATATATGTGTATATTTGTGTGCATGTGTGTGTGTGTGTGTGTGTGTGTGTGTGTGTGTGTGTGTGTGTGTGTGTGTGTGTGTGTGTGTGTGTGCGTGCGTGTATGTACGTGTGATTGCGGACGGATGAGACGAGAGACACTCGTGGAGGAGGCCTCCGAGGACGGCGAAGTTATTGGTCTCGAAACGCGAATCCGCCCGGCGGAGTGCGTACTCGTAGGGGGTGTCGTGGTGCTCTCGCTCTCTCTCTCTCTTTCTTTCTCTCCTCTCTCTCTCTTTCCCTCTCTCTCTCTCTCTCTCTCTCTCGGTCTCGTGCAGAGAGACGTTTCTCTCATGCGTTCCGGGATTTCGAGGATCGATCCACGCTTCTTGGGTACTCCGCTCCGCTTGGGACGGACATCTTCCTCTCGTAAGACCCGGGCCGGAGCGAGAAGGAGCCGGCGGTGGGAAGAGGAGAGACGAGGAAGGAGAACAAGAAGAGGAGGACCCTTCTCGTTGAGCCCCTCGTCGAGCACCGATCGAGTGTCTCGAGCCATTCGATTCCGAGTGTCTCGTGCTGCTGTTCCGGCGTGCTTCTTTTTATTAAGCCCGGATGAGTAACGTGAGGTGTAATAGACCCCTCCCTTCTTCCTTCCCTCCCTCCCTCCGGTCCTGTCCGGCGGTAAGCAAGAAGCGGCGGAAAGCGCTTCCTTGGTAGCGTTTGAAGAGAAACATGACGGAAGTCGCGGAGAGGATGATCGAATGCCACCTCTCTGTCTTCCTCGCCCCCGCGCGAATTTTCGCGCTTGATACGTCATCGCGGAAATATCTGCCGCACAGCAGTGTTCTTGTCAACTCTTGATCGACGGGGACGTGTCAGCCGTCGTGTCGCTACCTCGCGTTACTCGGGCTGTAAACTGCACTTTCGGAACGTTATTCATTCATCGTGTTAACGATCGAGCGACGATTACGGCGTGAATCTCATAGGAATCTCGAAGTGGATCCCTACTGGGGATACGGTTTGCTCTCTCCCGTGAGCGTAACGTCAAACAACGCATAAACGGCTGAGGGTCTTGTCGTTAGATCAGGCACGTGGATGCCTGCGGACGGTTTTGTTCTTACGCGTGATGCGCGTCAAAACGCGTGAGAGGTATAGTTTGTTGCACAACTCGTTAAAAGTGCTCATGGTTGCTGCTGTAACTGTGTGTGTGTGTGTGTGCGCACTAGGAAAAATGTATTGTTGCGTGAACCAAAATTTTGTTGTAACAATAAAATAATATGGTTAAAATATGCCCAACAAAACTGTTTAGTTCCTGTAAACAAATATCTTGTTTGATTACGGTTTGTTCGTATAACGTAATACTTTTGTTATAGCCACCGGCTATAGCTTTAACTATATGAATTTTGTTAAAAATACTATAATTTTTTCTTAATATATAAAATCTAAATTTTAGTGCACAGAAAGACAAAATGGTATCCATTGGGCATTATTTTAGTTTATGTAAAATAATATTTCGTATTTTATGTAATTTTTATGGATAAAATAACTAAAATGCTTAATTTTTATATATGAAGTCTAAGAACAAAATTGTTTGGTCCAGAGAACAAAGCAGAAAAATATATTTAGTTGAGGCAACTAAATATTTTGTTATATAAAACAAGATATTTGGTTGCTATTAAAAAATGCCTCAACTAGACAGTTTTGTTAGAGATGCTAAATTTTTTTTCCTAGTGTCGTCTGCACGCATCAGGTCAACTCTTCACCTTACGCGCATCGACAGGCAAGAAATGCGCCAAGTGATATCCAAGAAAGAAACTTGGCGCTCCGTCTCAACGCAACGTCGCATACAATCCGCATAAGTTTAATTAGTCAGCTCGCGCCGCGAATTGTTGCGTCACTGTATATTAAACAAAGACAAGCGTTTGCGTATCGAGCCGGATACGTCACGTTCCACGGACGGTTCGTCTCGCGCTCGGTCGTTTGCGCAATTATTAATAGCGCACGATTAAACAGCGATTAAGTGATGTCACGAATCGTCATCTATTATTCAGGCGAGGGTGGTCGTTAAGTCGCTATAATCACGGGAAGGCTGTTCGTATCGATCTCGCGCGACACTTCCGGATCGAGTCGCGAGAAGTCGCGACGCGGCCGCGCGATCTCGCGGAATATTTCCCGCGTCGACGATTCGATCGCGTTTTGCAAGCACAGTGGAGCGTAATTTAATTCGATCGCGGAGGAGCAGTTGGAGCGTTTAAATAAATTTCGTCCCCGAGAGCGGCGTTCTCTTGTCCTCCCTCCCGCGACCCTCCTCTAACCTTCATTGCTATTCATACACCTACGGTCTGGTCGTACGATATCTCGGGGAAAGAAGAACACGGGAGGGTGGCGAAGGGCTGGCCCATTTAAAGTCGCGCTTCCAATCTCAATTCAAGAAGCTGCTCCATATACCGGGTGAATCGTTCGGTATCGAATCGTCAGTTCGTGACGTTCGAGCATCTTGCTTAGCTCGGAGCTTGCAGCTGTGCGGAAAGATGCGCGAAAAATTGCCGAGCGAGGGGGAGTACACTCGAATAAGTATGCTCGGAGCTGGCGAGTTGGCTTGCGGTTGAACGCTTGTGCCGAGAACGTTCTCCAATTTTGAGAGTGCAACTCTTCCCGCCAGTCAGGTCGAATCCGGCCAATTTGTCGAGGTGTAATTCTGCCGCCGTCGAATTATCTCGCGCGAGCGAATTGGCAGGTTGACGATAAGGCGAGCGATAATAGGAACGAATGTCGAAATTCTCGATGGCGAGATGAAAGTTTGAGCACGACGAGCGATTCTCGGTTTAGAATCCGACCCATCGACCCGGCGCGGCGCACGAATCTCGGTGTTATTTAGACGGGCGATGATTTTTCCAGGTCACGGAAACGCGGCCAGCTCGTGGAGAAAAAAAAACACACAAGAAAAGAGAAATCATCGTCGAAGCGAGCAAACGTCGAATCACTCGACGCGACGTACGACACCGTTTGAAATTAATCCGAAATTCCGCGGCGAGAAGGGACGCGGAATTCCTTCGCTCTCTCTGCGCGAAGTGAAGTAGTTCGTTATACGCCGGCAGCCAAACTGAATTGTGTTCGTTTGCGCATTATGTCCGTAGCGTCGATGCTAATTGCGTTATAACGTCGTTACCGTAATAATTAGTTGTTCGTTTATGTTGCCGTGCTGAAAACTGTTCTCGACCGGTCACGCATTCCACAACTGTTAGTGCTGTCGTTTGTGTGTGTATGTGTGTGTGTGTGTGTGTGTGTGTGTATCTTGTGTGTATTTTGCTTGTGTGTACGTATATGCCGCATTCATCGCTGGTACATATGCACAACCGCCGGCGTGATTCATTCGTTTCAAACGCAACGCAAGAGACACATTTGTCACACATGCGTGTGTGATGCGTGTAAGTGTACTTACGTATTGCGCGTGCGCGTTGCACGCTCGAGTCTTAATATTGCCTTAAAATTACGATTGCGAGGCATGAACGGAGGAGCCTCGCCGATCCTGGACGAACTGTAGGTCGATGCCGCGCTAATCGGATGAAGAGTGACTTACGACGGGAACGTGAGGGGAATGTAGAGATTTTTTTCCGTAACAATAACGTGCCGTCCGGGAAAAAGTCAACGGACGAGTTTCCGACGCGATTGCATCTCGCAACGATTGATTCCCCGACGAGGTCTGGATTGGACGCGTCGTGCGCTGTTGACGTGATGCTGCGATTAAGCTGGTAAGTTTGCGAAGCTTCCGCCGTCGTGATTAACCGCGAAGAGATCCGCCGGCGAAATTACGCGACCGTCTCGGAAAGAAATTCCTCGTCTCTAAACAGCGGCAGCCGTGTAAACGCGGTTTAAATTATTAATTATTAACCGAGGTTAGAACTCGCGGTTATCTTCATCTCGCCGCCCGCGAGAACTCGTTCTCTCTCCCTCCTCGGTTAATTACGAAGAAAGTAGCTTATCCGAGGGTGAGGATAATGTTTTCCGACGAGACTTAAACACCGCGGTATCGTTTAAAAGTAATTGCCCCGTCGAGCAGCATCCCGCTCCGCCGGCGACTTTGACGCCGGGGAAAAAATGAGACAGTAACGGCGAGTGGCTTCAATTTAGCGCGCGTCAGTTTTTAGCCGAAGGTTCCCTCTAAACCGGGAGAAACAGAGAGAGAGAGAGAGAGAGAGAGAGAGAGAGAGAGAGAGAGAAAGAGACGCTGAGAGAAAAACGGGGCTGCTCGGCCGAGAGCGTCTCGACGATGATAGACCCGACGCTTTGTCTCGCGAATTCGAGGGATTACGTCGAGATTACGCGTGCACGAACGTCCGATCGTCGTCGCGGTTGCTGCTGAGGATTTCAGCGAGTTCTTCCGCGTATTACATTTATTTACTCGTTTATATCGAGAGATTTATCTCACGGATAAAGCCGTTAGCGAGCAAGACTCGTTCACGTGTAATTGTGGAGAAGCGAACGATGCGGCACGAGAAATGCAAATGTGACGCGAAGATGAACATTAAATTCGTTCGTTAAATTTCTAAAGAATGCCTTAAAAAATATTTGAATTGTATGTGTAAGAATATGACGGCAGGGGGGAGGGCTGCGGAATTTTATTGCTTCCATGGAAGCTGCGGGTTGGTATTTCCGTCATTTTGGGTCTGTCGCGATCGTGATCGCCGCGATCCAGGATCGACGAGAACGCGCTCAAATGCATAAATACATCGACAGAAAGGAACCAAATATGAGAACTCTGTACAAGATATATAAATATATATATATATACACACACACACACACACAGAAAAACAGACACGCAAAGGGTCAACTCCGTATCTCAATGTACGACACGATAGATAGAAGTCTCCTCAATAGGTATCCAAAATTACTTTACAACACCGACAGTCGCCTTTCACAGGATGCTAGTATAACTCGTTCATTCATGTCACAACAGAGCCTGCTCGAATCCCAATTCACGATAAAACTCGTCAAACGATATCCCGTGCACGTATTTACATGTGTTTGTGAGCGAAGATCGTCAAACCGCGTTCATAAAAATTTATCGACAAACGTCAAACTGTTTGTTCACCGTTTGCACAATCGCGTTTCATTCCAACGGCCGAAGCGATAAAGCTCGCGCGAGGGGCGCATTTATCGCGCCCCTCGTGGAAAATTTCTCCTCGAGGAAAGAACGCGAGGACTTTAGCGCTCGCTTAAAACACAGCCCGACAGCACGAATATGAGCTAGTTAATTTTACGATGAAATCGCAAAATTGCCGGATGAAAACGGCCGAGGTGTATACGACGCGCGTTCGGCGCGTCACATCACGCAATTACGTGCACGACGAAAATACGTACGAACACATGGATAGATGGATAGAGAGAGAAAGAAAGATAGAACTTTACGCATCGCGTGTCGTGATCGGACTCACCAACGCAGGGATTGTGGTTCACCGTCGTGAAGATCTTGTCGCATCGCCGCCTGTTACTGTTGTTCGGGCATATGCAGCCGAACATCGGTGACAGCCGCAGTTGCGTCCAGGAGTCGAAGCAGGCGTCCCTGAAACAATATAATGAGATAATGAGGACGCGGTTATATTATTGGGTATTAAACTTAATTTTAGAGGATTTTTTTGTGAAACTGAACGTTTATTTCGAAAGTGATAAGTACATGTTATTCAAAGTATTGTCCATCGTTAGCTACAACTTGTTCCCATCTTTCTAGTAAAAGGCGGATTCCTCGGCGGAAGAACGACTCGTCTTTTGTGGTTATCCGTGAGTCGAGCCATTTTTTTGTATCTTCTAAAGAACTGAAGTGCTGGGCAGAAAGGTGATTCTGCACGGATCGAAACAAGTGGAAATCGGAAGGAGCAAGTCTGGTGAATACGGCGGGGGGAGGGGGGGGTAGAACATCCTATCCGAGCAGCTCTAGCTGCTTTCCTTCATCGGTTCAGCGACATGTGGCCGAGCGTTGTCATGCTGGAAAATCACTTTGTCGTGTCTTTTGGCGTATTTTGGTCGTTTTTCTTTCAATTCTCGGTTCAGCTGTACTAATTGTCGATAACGGTCCCCAGTAATGGTTTCGCCAGGTTTTAACAGCTCATAATAAACCACATCCTTTTGATCCCACCAAATACAGAGCATTACCTTCGGATTACGATGGACAAGTGGAAAATCTCCACTTTTGAATCGTCTAAACCAATAGTCACAAGTTGAGATCGATGGAGCATATTTCCCATAAGCTTCGGACAGCAAACGAAGACTTTCAGCTGCCGATTTTTTCAAATGGGAACAAAAAGGTAACGCTTCCCGCAAATTGCGTTTCGTTGGCACAAAACTCGACATATTGAATGCGCTAAAAAAATATGTTATTTACACTTCGACCAAATGAAATATATTGATTCTTAAAGCCTAATGACAGGGCTTTCGTACGAAGTTGGCTTCAGTATAGGCCGATGCCATTAGGTGATCATTGCGCCATCTTTTGTAAATCCTTTAAAATTAAGTTTAATATCCAATAATATCCGGGACGACATCTGGCCACCTTTATGTCGGAGACGCGTCGCGGACATGAGTGTTGCGGATTTCATTACGTCAGTCCGAAAGTTCGAGCCGATTTTTGACAAACATCACATGACAAAATATAGATAAAAGATGGTGATTACTCAATTGACGAATTATTTCTTTCTATCGAGCGGGCACGATGAAGTTAAATTAGAATTCATATAAATCGAAACGAACTTTTGACTGGTTCAACAGTGAAACATCGTGGATAATTTCCTTATAAATATAAAAGCCTCTTATAACATTTCTTAATATATCCTTGATGAGGATATGATTATCAAAAAGAGAAACAAACGGGTCAACGAGAGCGGGATGCAGGATTTTCGCTGAAATGTTTCTGCTGAAGTTTATTAATCATTAAATTCGTCTTGGCACATAATAATAGGTCGATAACGAACGGAATAATATCGCTGAATAAATTATAGCAGATTGCCAATTGCATTTCCTCCCTCCCCATTATAAGAGCCTACGTATCTTGATTTAAAGCGATGACGCAAATATAAACGAAAGCGCGGCTGAAATGTGGATGAAAAGTCCCAAGAGAGAGAGAGAGAGAGAGAGAGAGGGGGGGACCCGAGATGAATATTGACATATTCTAATTTCAACCATCGAGAGCAACGAAAACTGAGTGCATCGAATGTACAATACTTTCGCACGATGTAATGTAAAAGCAAGTTACGGTGTAAACGCGCTTGCGCGGCGAAAAGTGGGACGCTCGGCGCGTACGCTCGCGCGCGTCGGGATGCTTAAAGCGTGTGAATGAGGCGGACGTGAATCCGCGGCGGGCGCGCGCGCGCCTACGCGCGGGATTTGCGAGCGCATTAATGGGGCCATTGTGGGCGCACTGTAAACGTGTGTGACGACTGCTCTGCAAATATTATTAATTAATCTCAGTGAATTCCCGCCTCGCCTTCCCGCTCGCGTAAATCTCCTCCGCGCGGAGGATTAATGACGCCCTATCAAATATCGGCGTTTTACCAAGCACACTGACCTACATCTGGGGCCCGCCCCAATAGCCCGTCAATAAATATTAAAATACGCAAACCCCGATACTCTCCCTTCTCCTCCCTCTCCCCCGTCGTACTTCCGATACCCCGCAATATTTTCGTGCGCGCGCGCGCGCGCGCGCGCAAGCACACGCCTGCTCCTCCGTGTTCCCAATAATCCGCGGTAATTGGAAGACATTAACGATGCGATACATATCGAAATTTTAATACGCGAATAATTAACGGCTGCTACTCACGCGGAGTATGCTAATTCACACGGCGGGAGGGGATATACGAACTCGCCGATTTTTAGCTGCGCCGCGTGTGACGTAACGGGCGAAATGTGTCACGATCTCGCGCATATGCCGTTATAAATTCTGCATAATAACTCGGCAAGATCGAAAAGGACCCCGAGTAATTTCTGTCCGAGCCGACGGACGGGCCCGATATATATCTTCGTCGCGATAAAATAGGAATATAAATGTCGAATTAAAAGTAAAAGTAATCTCACGCGGTGATGATAACAAGAGTAAGAGCGTGCGCGCTGTTTGATAATAGCGCTGCGCGACTTTAATACTTTAGTATTTGCTCAACTATTTTTGCAACTATGACGTTATATCTCTCCAGCTAGAGAAAGCCTCGATTATAAAAATCATGGATATTTAAGCAACGCGGCATTCTGGTCATTAGAAATATGCTCTCTAGAATGTACGAGCGATTCGGGATATACGAGATCGGAGTGTATTGCTTCCCAGATTAGAATTGGAAAGCGATATTTCGGATATTCCCCGAACTTTCATATCGAGCACGTTGCATTATTGATGTTCGCAGAGAGAAGAATAAAAGAGAATAGTACGCCAAGAAATCTCGTTAATAGTTTTCGAGCTTGTTGTTTCGGATCATGATTGTAAGAATAAACGGCGGAATATTCGTGCAACGAACCGACCGCGAATCCGCTTATTGTATCGCGGAGAGAAGAAATTTTCTCCGGAGTGCCCTCACGGAGCGCACACACGTTCTCGTAAGACCGACGCGCAATCGCTCTCCCCCCCCCCCCCGACGCGATATCCTATTTTGTCCGTGGCTTTCTAATTTAAACTGCCGCGCATACACCCCGACAACAGATTGCGCAGATAACATGGGAAAACTCTCGTCGTTGCTGCGGCGAGCAGGTCGCACGGCTTCCTTCCACTCGTCGTGGATCTTTCGTTAACTCCGGAAAATCGATCGCGCACGATATCCGGCGAGCGATCGAGAGGCGAGAGAGACTCACTCGACTCTTTCCTCTCCTCCCTTTCCCGTCGGAGGCAACGCGGAGAAACTTTGCGCGAAACCCGACCAATTGACTTTCGAACTCGAGCGTTTACACGGGAACACTTAACGGACTTTCCCGTGCGCGCGCGCGCACACACACACAGACACACATACCGATAATTCGTCTCGAAGTAACCGCTGACGTAGTTCGGTGCGCTCGATGATGATGCGACGAGTGATCGAATTTATTCTGCTCGACGACGACGACGCGCGGGATCACGCTCGGTCGTGTTGCGTGTCGACTTTGCGGGCGAAATCAACGAGACAAGACGAGAATAGCCTAGCCCTTTGAATACTACAATCGCCGCTACGGCCGCTTACCGCTGAGCAATCGTTTAGGACAAAATGCCACTACGGCGGCCCTCTGCTGAAACTTTCATCGAGACCACGGTGGATTGCTTGTCGTTGCTACGCGGGAAAAAACAATTCCATTAGTGTAACTGAATCTCCCGTTCCGCTTGGGGAAATAGGGTTCGAGAGGAAGACTAGCTCGTACAGGGGCGGAAAGATTCCTGCGGGGAGGTTTCTAATCAGTCAATCGTTATCAGTTATCTGTAGACACGCTTGAGTTACGCCGGCGGTAACGGAGATGTTGCTCCTCGTCACGGATTCTCACTCTTCATTCAGTTGCATGAATGGACATTTCTTGCTGTCCGTGCAGCCGCGAGTTTCTTCACTTCACCTTGACACTGCAAGTGCAAATTTCGTTCATTCATTAGCCGTTGCGCAGTAGTACTAAGGTACTACTAATACCAAGAAACAATGAATTGCACAGTGAGTGAAGTAACGAACGCGCGGGCGTTTAGCGACAAAGCGGTGCATGCAGTAGTAGAGCTCAGTGTTCAGGTCAGCCGTAGCTAAAGTAGTTAAGACGCCTTAGACGTGTCTAATTAACGTGAGCTTTATTCAGAGATTCTGAAATATTCATCGACCAAGAAATTCTCAAACTTCTGCGCGCGAACTGGTAACAATACTTGCAACTACGATAATTATGTGTAATTTGTTTATTCGTTGGCATGTTCTCTGGGATTTTCCCTTTTCCAGCGCTTGTTGACGCTCAACCGACGCTGGGCGCTCGGTTTGAGTTTTTTGTCGGGCTAATGCGGCACTGATCGCTCGCAAAGGGCATAGAAAATAAAACAGAAAGAGAAAAAAATATATATATATAATACGAGAGAGAGAGAGAGAGAGAGAGAGAGAGAGAGGGAGAGACGGACGGCAAGGGAAATATAGGTGGAGGGACATTCGACGTAGAGACTCTTGAACTGAAAATTATTTGGGTTAATGGCACACACGCTACGGTAAATCCTCCATGTCGAATTAGGGGTTAAAGGAGGCAAAAGCCGAGCGGATGGTAAAGCTGGAACTGAAGAGATGGGATGCGGACCGGGAGAGCAGGAAGACGGGAGGCAGGAGGGGAAAGGATGCATCAAAGGGTGCAAAGGTCCACGTAAGAACGAGTAGGCGAGTCACGTTTCATTCCGCATCGCGAGATTTTGCGCGCGACACTCCTTCTTTTTTCTCCTCCTCCTCTTGTCCGATGCGGACGATGTTGCCGAGTGATATCGTTATCGCGTGAAAAGATACGGACTTCCCAAACGTCTCATTGCAGCTTGTGTTTTGACGGAGATTTGCGGCAGCGCGTGCACACCGATTTCTGGCCGGCGATGAATTTCACATGCGAGCCTCCCCATGAATTTTATATCTGAAATCCGCCCGTTTCGAGCTGATTCGACGACGTTATACCGTAAAACGGGTCAAGGAAGATTAGCGTCGCGTGTAGCGGCCGTGTAATTCGTACTTATGCAATGTCGGAATTAGCGTCTCCATCGAAATTTACCGATCGATCGTCGCGGAACATCGAACCTCGCGGCGCAACGGAGAGCGCGAGAACGTAATGGCGTCGTTCGATATCGGACGGTATGACCGAAGTTGTCGCGCACAAAAAATCTCCGCGGTCCGGCGAATGTCGCCGGGTTCTACACTGATCTCATGCATAAATTAAGCCGTGAGCGCGAAGTCGCGGGACTTTCTTTCCCCGCTGAACTTTATCGCACCCGCAAACTTTGCGAATGCCACGGGAGAGATCACCGCGCGACCCAGTGACCCTGTCAACTCGAGGCCGATCGGCCATGCGCTCTATTTCTCTCTCTCTCTCTCTCTCTCTCTCTCTCTCTCTCTCTCTCTCTCTCTTCCTCTCTCTCTCTCTCTCTTTCTCTTTCTTGTTGTCGGTAAATTTCTCCATATTGATTTTTCTATATCTTACAAGAGAAAATTTACATCCCGAGTCGGCATACACGTTAAATGGGGGAATAAAAAAAATAATTTGTAAAATAAATTCAACGAATTCAACGCATTTAAGGGCATTGGAGAATCAGACTACTGAAAAATCGTGCTTGTTTTTTGATAATATTTTGTGACGAACTGAATAAATGTGCAAGAATTAAAATTTTTGATGTATTTATATAATAACTATACGATATTATATAATAACTATAAATAAATATACGATATATATAGCTGAAATATACTCTCCTTTTTTTTTTCAAGTTGTCGTTTTTGCGGTAATATCTCGGCTCTCGGTGGTCCGATCAGAGCGAATTTTAGCTAGAAATCTTAAGGAGGCTTATCATTATCCGGTGAAGCATTATAAAAAAAAAATCGAACAAAATTAACAAAATAGCAGCTATTATTAGGAAAAAATTCAAATTTTTCAGTTCTTTTACAATAAAAAAAATTAATATCTCGAAATGAAATATTTTGACGGAGTTGTCCATGGTTCACCTGACAGACAGATGAACAAATATTATTGCTTTAAAATTTCAAATTGATACGAAGCTCAATTTCGGAGAAATCATTGCAAAAAGTTGAACAATAAAATTTCGAAAGGATCACGTTTAAAATTTAAGTGGACGTATATTTATATGAATATTTGTTAATAAACAAAATTTTTCTACTCTTCACATGTTGTATAAATATACCTAAAATTTTCATTCTTGCACATTTATTCAGTTCATCGCAAAATATTGTCAAAAACAAGCACGATTTTTCAGCAATCTGACCCTCCAGTCCCCTTAAGTTAAAAAATAAATGTATAGTGAAATATATTAGCATGCATTTGCAATGTATCCTTCTTTAAAGTCACGTTAATAAAGGACACTTTCAATTGCTCTATTTGTGGTGCCTCGTGATGAGGACAAACGGGAGAGCGCAGGATTATCCTCTCAGTATCATGAAACTCGTGTGTAGTATAATTGCGCGATAGCTTTGGACGGACGAGCGTAGAATTTTATGGCACGAAACGCAGAGTATCATATTCTGCGTGTTAGAAACACGCGAGTATCGGCTTTCGCTCGTGTCGGTATTATTGTCTACGCTTGTTTCGCGATCGAAGGGATTGCATTCATTTGCATATTAAATCACCCGATGACTCGTTTACGTCGAGCACGTCGAAAAATACGCGCGCCATTATAGATGTTTCAGTTCCTGACAAAACAAGCTCGCGCTCGTATCGCACACCGCGGTTCTTCTCTCTGTTTCGCCCGCAGTTCTCGCAACGTACTCTCTTTTCTTCGCGCTCCACGGCGTTATTCCGCTGCCATTACACTTTATTGCTTTGCCGCCACCGAATTCATGCGGCAGCTGTGAGAACCCTCGGCCCACCGCCGCGCGAAGTTTCAGCGAATTTCGCGACCCAGTGACCCGCGCGTTTACGCCATCGGCGTAAATAAATCGCACTATGGCGATATGAATGCGCATAACCAGCTGTGAAATAAGAAACAACGGAAGAGAGGAGGAGAGATTCATGATCCAGAATATACGGACGCGGAGGGATAGGAGGGTGGAGGAGAGCCATCTCATGGATATTTGTCGGTTTCGTGTCTTATATCCTGCCGATAAATGGCGCGCTCGTTCGCGCCACATCGATCGCGGAAACCGATTCGAATCCGCGGAGAGCTTGCGCTTTCTGAAGCGATTCGCTCTTCGACGGGAGAATGGTCTCTTTCTCTCTCTCGAACTTCTCCCGGGTCTCAAAGTTTCGCCGAGTTTTGTGAAAAATGCGAAAAAAACCCGTAACGGCACATTGCTCTGCGAAGACTATAAAAAAATATATATATATATATAAAAGTTAAAATAAAACTTTCTAACCGCGATTCAGCATAAAACTTGGAAATCCGCTGTCTCTAATACAAGTTTCTCCGTTCTCTCCTGAAGCCGAGTGTGACCTCGAGTTTGGACATTAAATGGCGTTAAATAATGTCGTTAAACAAATGTCGTTGCGTCGCACTGGATCAATAACGTCGCCATGTCGCATTCGATGTGGCGGACAAAGTCTCAGCGTAATTTTTCCCATTCGTCGCACTGATTTCATGAAATACTCGTCGACGCTGCAGTGGAATAGCCTGAGAATTCGACGTGAATTCGAGGCCCGCTTGTCGGGAGAGAACCCGAATGAGAGTCGCGAGCGCGGCGGATCGACAGCGAGACAAAGTGGTACGGACGCAAATTAGTCAGCCGCTGCTGCGGACGAAATCGCGATGGCTCGCAGGAGTTTCCTCACGACTACGAGTGTCAACGACAGACATTTGAGACGTCGTTTCCTCGGGCCGCCGACCGCGGATGGTTCCGCTTGTTTCGTAAGTAAACCGTAATCCTTCGCATGGATTTCAGTCACCACACCGACCGGTCTAGAGCAGGAGGACCGGCTGAAACAGGGTTGAAAAATTGTTTGTTCAGTTACAACGCGGACGATTATTCTTGAAGTAAAACACGAGATGTTCCACATAGGACATTAATACGCCATTGAATTAATCTGATTTAAGGCGCAACGAGACGTCGTAGGACTCGAAGATATCTCGATTCTCCACGAGCAACAGTTTGGATTTGGAAAAGATTGATTTATTTGAAGCACAATTGTCATCTATAGAGATGTACCGTCGGCGGATGTCGAAGTTAACAAATGGAAATATTTTTGTAGAGTAATATTTTATTCGTTTTTTCTTGGGAAAATGTATTGGATATATTTGGAACACGCGCGTTTTGTGCAATCGCACGTTTGCATGTAAAATTTACATCAGAGTAACGATGTAAGCCGTAAAAAGTTCTGCTCATTATCTTCGCGCGTTTATTCTAATAACACAGTATGCTGCGAAATGATTAAATATTGCAAGCATGAGTAACAATTTTTGTGTTGAAAGATGGGAAACAAGGTAATACATCAAAAGTCCGACTCGACCTGCGTGCGCTTTGGCTCGGCGAGAATTTCTGAAAATAGATTTTCGAAACGGGTTTCGGTGCGAGAAACGTCGGCGAGTAAACGCAAAGGAAATTGCGCGAAGAGCGCGATTTAAATTCAATAAATGCGCGCTGCCCTGAAATATTAATGCGCGCTTAATATTCGGCGCGAGTAGGGGAAAGGTCAAAATTCGTTTAACATCGCTACATCGGGGCCAGCTGTTGCGACTTTCGCAATTTATTTATTATGCAAGATGGAAAATTAATTCGCAGAGCTACATGTGTCGCGGGCGGATTAATATTCATTAATTGTCGCTCCTTGGCGAGAGAATGGTTCATCGAGATGTTATTAGCGTGATGGGCCACATCTCCGGGTTCGGGCGTGTATTTTCACGGAAAATTATGCGTACGTTTCTTCAAGTCCTTGACTTTCCGAATCCCATCTCCTGAAATATCGTGTAACGCGGTAGAAGAAAATGCAAAGGTGTTTCGACGACTCGCGCAAAGCACAAAAAAGAATTTTCACACACTTTGCATTTAATAACAACGTCTGAATATTTATCACGGATAGACACTATTTTTCAACGCGACTCGCAAGGAAATAAGGAAACCACTGATGTTTCCGATCGCAGAGGTTGCCGAAAAAGTCACTCGTTGACTTTGTTAATAATGATATTTGCAGTGTTCCCAGTTATGACAAATGCAACTAACTTTGCACCGTTATGATCGTTATGACAGCTTGTCGACCATTTACCGACAGGAGTCGAGCCTTATTAAATTAAAAAAGAGGTTTAAAAAATGAAACTGAGAAATAAATATTACGGAATTAAGCAGAAAAAATAAGAGTAATACCTAAAGAGATAAATAATACAACATATTTCCTGGTTTCTTAATTGCTTTCTTATGTTGAAAAGTTTAATAAAAATTGGAGATTAGAAGAAACGACAAAGAAATATTTAAAAGTCTTATATACTGTATTTCATCCATGTTTCTACAAAAGATCGCTTCTGCAAAAGTATGAATGGACTAGAAGTATAAATATTGGTTGCAACTTAATCGACCGTAAGTCATCAAGCGACATATTTTCGGTATATTATAGTCGTCTTGTATCTTGACGCCTCTTTTATCGAAAATAGAACCTGTTTTTCGAAATTTTTTGCAGCTTGATAGTGCGGTCAATTAAGTTGCAACCAATATTTATACCGCGTTTCTAGTCCATTTATACTTTTGCAGAAACGATCTTTTGCAGAAACATGGATGAAATAGTATATAAGACTTTTAAATACTTCTATATCGTTCTTTCTAACCTCCAATTTCTATCGAACTCTTCAACGTAAGAAAGCAATTAAGAAATTATGCGAAACCAGGACATATGTTGTATTATTTATCTCTCTAAATATTACTCCTATTTATTCTGCTTTATTCCGTAATATTTATTTCTCAGTCTCATTTTTTAAACATCTTTTTTAATTCAATGAGGCTCGACTCCTGTCGGTAAACGGTCGATAAACTGTCGTAACGAACACGGTGCAAAGTTAGTTGCATTTGTCATAACTGGGAACACGGCAAATATCATTGTCAACAAAGTCAATCATTATCAACGAGTGACTTTTTCGGAAACCTCTGCATTATCATCCGAATAGGGGCAAGCAACCCGTCATACTGACCTGTATGTTGCTATTACACCCTGTACACGCCGAAGCTCGGGAGGTTATGTGTGTGTAAAAATGACTCATGTTTATAGAGGCGTTTACCAAACGGACTCCCTGAAAATTTGATTGCGGTGCGCGATAAAATGACCGCCACCCACATTATCGCGGATGAATTACACCGAGAGTCCCATATGCGGTCCGCAATGGAGACCCACTCTGCGGTGGCGCCGGCACCGAGCCCACACCAGTTTTCCACGCGAGCCCGACGGCTTTTCCGACGAATGCGACCGCTTGAACATCGACAAAGGCTATGCATAACCGGCATCGAAAAGCTACTGAATAATGTATGCGCGTCTATCGAGCCTCGCGCGCGAATGATTAACGACGCGGGGTCCGAAAAGCCGAACCCACTTTCTTCGCCCGGCTCTACTCGGCCTCTACGTCTCCGGTTCTCCTCAATTCCTGAATGTTTGATCCCTCCCGTGAACCTGTTCCTTTCAATATTAAGTTGTAAAATGCGCCCAGCGGCTGGAATACCGGTTTGAGGGACCCTCTTTTCCCTTGTTGCCCTTGTATATTTGCCTCTCGTCAATTTTGTCTCTTTTCCTGCCTTTCAAGCGACACATCTGTAAGCCTAACTGGTCAAACCAATTACTCGTACTCGTACTCATCTTTCAGCTCGTCGAAAGTTACGCTCCTGCAAACTTAACAGTTCGATTGGCTCATGTCCACGTGACATATTTTGTAATTGTCGAGACCCTCGAGAGCTCTCTCGCATTTTCCCCGAGCGAGCGATCGATCGACGGCGAAATCATTAAACCTTCCTCGCGGAGCGTAGTTGTAATTAGTACTGCTGCCGATTGAAGACCGGCAGATTCGATTTGCCACTTCGTCGAGAAAGACTCGTTCGCGCGACCGAGTTTGCGCGTGGCTCTCTCTGCTCACGATATCTTCAATACGCTCGCAGCTCACAAAGGGGCCTGCCGAGCGCGTTCCAACGGGCCGCTCGCAACATCTCTCTCTCTCTCTCTCTCTCTCTCTCGCAGATCATTCCCCGGCGCCGCGCAAGGTCGTAGTCGCGACGATGGAAACTGGCGAGCGCGGCGACTTGATTAAGGGTTGTTCGACAGCGAGTGCAAAGCCCCGGCTCGGGACAACCCTTACACCTATCACGTGACGATACGGTCTCATTAAAATTCATAAGGCGACTCGCCGGTTGCCGCTTTAGCGCTCCGCGCCCGCGTACGGTGCGCGCATTATATATTTATGGTTGCCCTCGAATATATACGGGGTGTTCCGGACGTCCGCGCGCTCGCTCGTTCGATGAGTAAACGCGCGCCTGTCGTCCACCCCCGTTCAATTGAATCGACGCGTTGTCTCATATGTTCCTTCTTTCATAAATTCAACGACACACTCGCGCGATATACAAAGCGGATCTCTTCGCTCGTCAAAGTTACGAATGCATTCGCTCGACGGAGAGAGAGAGAGAGAGAGAGAGAGAGGGAGAGAGGGAGAGAGGGAGAGAGGGAGAGAGGGAGGGGGGGAAAAAGAGAAAACGGAGATAGAGACATTCACAAATCTTAATATCTCAGCGCGAAACTGTAAAGTTTCTTACGGTGGGCGGTAAAAAAGATAAAGCAGGCGGCAGGAAAATAGAAATAACGACAGCGCGCGACGACATAAGTCGCAATTTTTGACACCTGCTTGGAGGAGGGGGAACGGAGCCGCCCTCCCTTGGGGGACGTAAAGTCAGCCCAAAGTAGAAGGTAAATATTTATTAAATCTTTATTTCGCCTCCGTTCCTCCATCTTGGCTGGCTTATCGCACGTCGCTCGTTCCTCGCCAGCGTCGCTCGTTCCCCAACGCCGTTAAAATAAAAAATATCCGTGCGTACATGTATAATTGCTGCGAGTCTCGTCGAAAGAAGCCCGCGGTAACTGTATTTACTTTTATCTCTACGCGCCCTCCCGTCTCCTCTCATCACGCGACCAGAGATTGTCTTCCCTTCTGTCCATCGTCCGCCTTCCCCTCTCCGTCCTCCCCTCCTCTCCCCCGAGCTACTTTTATCCACTCCTTTATGTCCTTTTTCTTCTCCGCTTTGCTCGCGGAAAGTTACGTACACCTCGGCGAAGTCGGCGAGCCTCGAAGTTCCGCTGGAAACTCGCGCGCGCAGTTGCAACTGCATTCTCCGATTGTGAGCGTCAGCGCGACGGGCCGCTCGCGAGAGCTCATGAGCGCGCGCGCGCGCATACGGGAAAAGTTCGCAATTAGCGCTAATTACGCTCGAATGGTCGACAATTAATTCGCGCAATCTGCCGCTCAATCTCGGCCACGGTTACCGGGGTTTTGCGAAATAACGCCGCCACACACGGGCTGCGGCAGTTGTGCATTTCGCCTGATTGATGACGCCGCGCGGAGCGGAGGAGGGGGGGGGGCGGGCGGGGAGGGAGGAGACACGAAAGGAGACGTGCAATTCGGCGCCTTTGCAAATCATTCGTCAGCCGAGAAATCGTGCAGTTAATTATCGTCGGCGCGACGCGCAGGAACGAGCTCGCTACCTTCTGTCTCGATCGTCGATCCTGACGATCCTGACGACGACTCGCCCCCGACGTCGCTGGCCGACTTTTGCCCGACATTATGTTACTCCGCGACATAACACACCGCGTGACAGGTTGTCGCGTGTTTCCGTGGAAATCGACGCCATCAATTATTCCCCCGCTTTCTCCTCTTCACGCGCGTCCGGCTTGATCGATAATCGCCGAGTTGCCGCAATCACGCTGCCGATAGAAGCAATTCTCCGCTTGCGCTCGGGCTCGCGCGATCCTTACGTGCGATATTCGCTCGCGAGTGTCGCCTTTAGGCGTATATATACCGCGGCTCGCGTTTCACGAAACATATGAAATCGTATATCACGTCGGGCCAAGCACACGCCGCGCGGCGCATCACTCTTTATTCATATCCCGAGAAAGTTGCAATAATTCCGACGGCGGCGGCGCGATAAATGAGAAGTTTTATCGAAGTTCGCGCGCGGACTGCACGCGTTCCGCGCGCCAAACTTCGATATTAGCGCTAATTAAGGACGAGATTAATTTCGGAGTACAGGAATCGCCGCGCAGCTGATAGCTCGCAAAAACGAGGCGCGGGCGGGCCGAGTTTAAAACGGGAATCCGAGTCGCTCGAGATAGGTATTAATTTTCGCGGAGTCCTGGCGGAGGCGGGGGTGGGGGCGGGGGAACGTACTCCGGGGATGCCGACGTTTAATAACCGAGAGTCGCGATATCGTCGTCCCGCCTCTAATTCGTCCTAATTATCGCCGAGGAAATCGCCCGTCGTCGAACCGCTCGCGACCGAATCTCGATCGGAGATTCGCGAAAGGGCGGAAAGGCGGGGAAAGGAGCGGGCGGTGGCAGCCTGCGGCGATCAAACGACCGCGAGGCCGTTTGCGTACATGCAACGCGCGCGTGCTACGTGATTTCGATTTACCTTTGTCCGTTTCGCGTGCCTCGATTCGCCGAGATAACGGCGACGGCGGCCGGCCGGCGAACGCGAAGACAGACACGGTCGCGTTCTACTCGGCCCGCGGCCGCGTTAATCGACTAAACGCGTAATCGCAGTCGAGGTCTCCGCGCCGGCTGGAGAGACTCGTGTCGCATCGCCGTCGTGTTTTCGCCTTCGCGGAGTAGTCACCGCGTGCTGGAACCACTCGAAATCCCATCACGGAGGTGCGTCCTCTCCGTGATTACGGCGCGTTCGCGCGGCGACGTGTGCTCGAGTTGTAACGCGCGCGATAACGTCCTTGTTTCGCCGCGGCGAAGAGCGAGGAGGGTAAAACACGGAGCGCGCGGAGGGAGGCGGCAAAAAGCGCTCGCGAACTTATGAGCGATTTTTCACGCGGGATCAGCGAGAGTGACGGGAATCCAGGATTTGCCGGGCGGTTCCGCGAAGATTCTTCCGATCAGCGCGCGCCCGAGCGAACGCGAATGCGTGCATATTTCGAAATCCCGAATCCCGGCTCGGCTTTGGCTCCACTTTCGCTCTCGTATGCGTTATTACTCGGCAAGTGAGGGAGAGAGGAAGAGAGAGAGAGAGAGAGAGAGAGAGAGAGAGAGAGAGAGAGAGAGAGAGAGAGAGAGAGAGAGAGAGAGAGAGAGAGAGAGAGAGAGAGAGAGAGAAGACAGCTGGCGAGCGCTTTTCCGCGCTCGCGTCAGGATGTATCCGTCCACAGCAATGGGAGAATTCGTCTTCCAACCGGCAAATCCTTCCATTGGGCAAGACGGATGCAATCCGAGACTCGCGCAAAAAATTACAGACAATTCACTCGCGCGCATGTACACCCGCGGCTCGCAACACGGCCTTGCACGGGCTTGCTCTCGTGAAAACGCTCGGGCAATTGTGACCGACCGAGGATCTTTCGCACCCTTCGCGCACGAGGTCACTCGGGCAATTACATGGGTTAGCAAGGATTTATCGGCTGCGGAAGCCAGCAAAGATATTTGAAACCGGACTTCTCTCACCTCCTTTTCCTTTATTTTCCTCCGTCTATCCCTCCGACTTCAGACGAGGATATGACGGGGTGCTGAACAGACGAGTGTAACGTGTCTTTCAGGACGATCAATCGTGAACCGCACACGTTTAAATCTCATTCTACATCCCGATCCTACATTCTGCGGAGCGAGCCCTCTCGACAGGATAAAAAATCGTTCGGACGCGCGGCGGGATCTCCCTGTCGTTTTTTCCCCGCGCGCAGCCATCGTCGCGGCACTTTTGAAGGATTCAATTTACGATTGCACTCTCGATGTGCGCGGACAGGGTGCGGGGGGGGGGCAACGGGGGGGTGGGTTCGGGATTCATCAGTGTAATGCGATCACAATGATTAAGGGCTGGACGACGACGGTGGAAGCGGCGCAAGAGGGAGAGTGAGAGTATAAGAGGGAAAGAGAGAGGGAAGGAGAGAGGCGGGGAGAGAGAGACAGCGAAAGGGTTGAGATACGTGGAAAAGCGGTGGCAGGTGGAAGAGACCCGTTCTCACCTGCATATTGTATGCCGTATGCTGCGAGTTTACCGCACTGAATTACCGCCGTTCTGCCGCGGTTGCCTTCGCCGGCGCGGCTTCGCTCGTTTCTACCCTCCGCTAATCCTCCCCGACTTCTCCGATCCCCCTCGCTCGGCCGCTCGGCGGCGCGCTCGGTTGTGTATGCCAGGCACGAGACTAACGCATAAATTAACACTTTGCCCTCTTCGCACCCGCCGGGCCCGGAAATTCTTCGGGACGCCGGCCACGCTCGAATCCCGGTGTAATTAACCTTCAAGTTAACTCTCCGTGCGTCGCGGTTACCATTGTTCGCGGAATCTCGCGAATTAGGGCAATTCCGGGGGCGGGGGCGGCCGAGTATATCGGACTCCGATCGCGAGAATCGCCGCGGGATTTCGCACGGATGAAAATCGGGCTGATGGATGGCGCCCGACTTAATTCCGCACGTTCCCGTATGGGGAACGTGCCGCGTGTTAAAAGTAGCTGTAGTACGCTGAGGAGTTACAGTTTTGCGAATTTACCTCCCGACATGAGACTGGATCCTTCGACTTGTGTATGTGCGCGCACCTGCACGTGTGACGTAATATCTTCATATCCTGATATATATTCTCAGGTAGTCGCGCGTATATATGGTGAAAAATGTGACTCATCCCTTTTAATTTCGCCCGAAAATCATCTGGAACCCTCCCGTGGGAATGTCCTTGACACTCGCAAAAAAAATAAAGACACCAGTTCCATCCGGATTGTTCGGAGCAATTTTGTCTTGCTTAGAGCCTTTTGTGACGAAAAGATGTCAGGAGCGAATATCAGACTGTGAAATATTCAAAAATACGCAAAATACTGCAAAGGAAGAGCGCAAAGCAAAACGGACCTCGCTCGATCGATCTTCAAGGTCTGAATGTTATCAGGTGTAAAACTTGCCTGAATTCGTTCACTTCCTCCGATGGATATTGTTATGGATCGTTCGTTTGTAAGTAGCAACTCAACGTGACGTGAGATATTAATTTTCATACGTGAAAAGGAGCGAAGAGAAATATCATCTAACAGATTTTCTGACTCGCCCCGGCAGGAAATAAGAAAAAGTCACACGCTGTCCTCTCTGGTTACTTTCACCGTTCGCTCTCACCACGTCCGGGATGCAATGATACGCCATGACGCGGCGGCCGCGTAATTCCTTCCCGGTCGCGCCGGGACGTAAAAAGAGCGGCGCAGAAGGAGCCGGGAGGGCCGAAAAGGACCGGAGCGGTCGGAAGGCGAGGTGGCACGGCGTTTTCAACCGCATTGCAGAATTACCCGGCCAAGTTCCTGCTCAGAGAGCATAAAACAACCGCCAACGGCTGCTGGCCGGCTCCAAATTTATGACGCGCTTATACGCCGAAATAGAAACGCGCCGGAAGTCCCGGCCCCACCTCGGCCCCGCCGAAACGCCACGCCGAGCCACTCGGTTTTATCGAAACTCGCCGCGGCGATCGTGAATCGCGGGGATATAGAATATATACGCTGAAGAACGGCGTTAAACCTTTTACAGCCTCGTGCGCGCGAATAGCAAACCATCTTCCCTCGGCCCCTTGACGTCTCGACTGTTCGCAGTTTTTACCCGACTCTCAAATTCTTTAAATACACCCGACGTTTGCGCTGAGATGAAGAGAGACAGCAAACACAGCTCACGACTCGCGGCAGTTTTACCCTGTGAAATTACTTATACTCGGCGGCGGTCGTAGACAACGGTTGCTTGTTCGCTGAATCATTTCTCTCTCCATCGTGAGTCTGTTGTGAAATCAAATTCGACTCGAAAATCGAGCCGTACTTTTCGAACGCGCCGATAAATAATTCAACGATACACTTCTCCCCCGGTCGAATCGATATCGCCGAAATTCCAGTCGCGTCTTTCCGTCTCAACGCTTACACACACACACACACACACACGCACACGCACACATCGCAATCACAGGGTACAGCTTGAAATTCCGCGAGCTTCGTCACGATAACACACGAATATAATAAACATTTCGGTTCGCGTATCGATCAGTATAGTCGTCGGCCGAGCCTTCGAGTCGCTCGACGCTACCGCGAACAGATGTGGTGGAATCTAGCGTGCCCTGATCACGTCGTCGTTGTCATCGTCATCGTCGTCGTCGTCGTCGTCGTCGTCGTCGTCGTCGAGAAGCAAGTTTCGGTCCTTAACGAACGCGCTTCTGCCTTTGACGGCCTGCTGCGGACACCCACCCCCTCCAGCTGACCGGCGGAGTGAGTGTCTCTTCCCGTGTCTGCCTTACTTCGCCTGCGATCCTCTCTCGCGTTGTAAGCGTTACTCTCCTCCGCGCCAGGAATCGCGGCCACGTCCATGCCAGTTTCTCAGGATACAACTCCGGGGATCGTGACTGCGCAAACCCACCCGGGGGAGGCATACATTCGCCACGCTGCCGCCGCCCCGTCAGTCCCGATGGCGTGTCCATGCCGGCATGGCGTCTTGGATCGAGGAGTTTGCTGTAACACGTCGGCTTCGTAACGCGAAAGCTCGCGGGAAAAGACGCCTCTCTCGCGCGCGCGCGCTTAAACGATAAGATCGAGAGACTCGCGCGACGTACATTTTTGCGGAGCTATGTGAGCGATAATGTACACACCTACGACTCGTGTACACCGTCGAAGCGAACGTCTCACTCTCTTGCGTTGTTCCTTGTTGAGAACTTGAGCGACGGCAGTCGTTCACCCTTTGCACGTGTTTCGGAGAGAGAAAGAGAGGCGGGTCCACCGTCGGAGAAGGGAAAGACGAGTCGAACTACTCCACCGATCCGATACTGCTCGAGCTCGCACTTCGCACACGGCGGATAAAAATAATTCAACGATACGAAAATGATCTCGTGAATTTCCCTTGCCGCTTGTGAGAGAGTTTGCGGCGGATCGTTTCATTGTAGAAAATGGCTTCTCGGATCCTCGAAGGATATATGCCGGGGGCTTCTGACGGATATCTCTGATATCCGGGTTTTTAGATCCTTAACTGAGATTCGCCGTAAAATGGTGAAGCTGAAGAAGAGGGAGTAGAGAGAGAGAGAGAGAGAGAGACAGAGAGAGAGGGGGGGCGGGAGAGGGAGGGAGACGGAGGAAAGCTCTAATGGCGTGTTCTCGTAATCAAATAGATTATGGGGCATGCGACGACGATGAGAGGAGATGAGTCTCGCGAAATTAATTATTATTATCATATAATACTGTATTAATCTCGACGATAATATCGTGCGAACTGACAACTCCTGTCAAATTTAATACGCACGCGAATATACCGGTGTCACGCGATTGGATCGCGCGAGCCGATTAAACGCGCGCGTTTAAACGCACTCGTGGTTATTATGCAGGCGGCTCCGATGAATGTTATTACAAGGCATGCCGTACGCCTTTCACAATTGCGCCGCGGCTAATCTCCCTCGCACGAGATCTCGCCTCTTTCTCTGCTGTCTTTCTCCGCAATAACGAGACGGGCCGCGACTCTTGGACGCTAATATCTTCGCGAATTGACGTGACGACGTTAATCCGCGAAATACGCACGCGATCGCTCGGGTTAATTCTTCGATATCGTCCGAACTGTACATTTACACATATCTACCGTTATTTATTACCAAATTATGCGTTAATATAACGCACAATATGTATCACGCAATCCGTCACGCAATCGAGCTTAATGTCCGCGACGGGACGATGAAGATTCGTGAGAGCGAGCGCGAAATTCGCCGCCGATCGTCTCGCACGCGGATCGGAAATTGAGCCGTTTCGATCAGTCGCGTAATTAGTCATGTAATCCTCCGGAGAATACGCGGAGGAGTTCGGGATGGGAAGAACGAAGGAGGGATTCAAGATGGACTCTGGGGATTCGCGAATCCGGTCACGGTGGAAATTAATTTTCGGCCGGCGACGGCGGCGGCGGAGGAGAGAATTTAACGACGCCCAGCAATCAGGAGTGATCGTGCTAATTCGAGACTTTGTCCAGCCCGTTTTATCTCTTAGCAACATGTGAACTTGCGATTTACATATCATATATCTCGTTGGAAGAATTCGCGCAGAGGAATAAAATAAATCGGGTAAAATTTGTACAGACCTGACTAAAAATTTATCCCATGGTCCTGATCAGGTTAACCTCACTTGGACATCAAGTCCCAATAAGGTAATACTATCGTTACTGACTTACTATCCTAGTAAGTCAGTAACGCAGCGTGGATAACAGGACTTTAGTAAGGATTCATAGTCAGGTCCTTATTGAGTTACCTTGTGGAATCCTTATTATATATTTTTTTCAAATTATGGCTCCTGATTACTCGCCACGGCTATATTGGATGATGACATTAGAAATAAGAAATGACACGCTGAGAATTCTTTCATGTCATTTCCAAATAAAAAGATATTTGCATGAAATAATATCTTAGATCGCTCGAGCATACTTGTAAAATGTTTCGGAAAAGAAACATTTAAATGAATATCATAGGATTATAAAGTATCACAAGGTGACAAGACACAAAGCAGTGTTAAAGAGAAAAGTTGCATGTCACCTTAATTTTACAATTTATTTATTGACTGCTAAAAAAAGGATAGATTCTATAGTATTTTACAAATATATTCAAGTGATCTGAAGTGTTTTTTCAATGCAAACATCTTTATATTTGGAAATGACACCCAAAAATTGTTTTGTTAAAACTTGATAATGCAAATCGTATTAGGTACAATGAATAAGATCCCGACAAGGACCTGATCAACTGAATCATATTATATCATACACTAGGTTGGTACCTAGAGAGATAACGTTGAGAGATTAAGGTCCTAATGTGGACCCAATCGTTATAACCTTATAAAAGTCATCCTTACTCATTTGTCGTTAGAACATTATAAGGACTGACTTACTTAGGATTACCTTTCATTCACCCTGTTAGATCCTTATCAATGTTAGGTGAACCTGATCAAAATTTCTAGTCGGGGAGAGAGACGAAAATATTCATTTTACCGATGATCTAAAGTGATCTAAAGTGATTCTAAAGTGATTTTAGAGTGGTGGAATGCCTCTGAAAATTTTTCTTCAAATTGCAAATTTACCGCAAGTCCCCCGCGAAAAATCGGAGAAATTATTCATTGTACATTAATATAATACATTTTTACGTCTCAAATAATGTATATTTATAGCATCTAATGGTTGAAACGGCCTCGCCGGTGGAGCTTCGGCCGAGACCGCCGTAAACGCAGCTGCGCATTTCGCAGAACGCCGTAATGTCTTCTTCCAGGTAGTAAAACTTACATATTTTTACGGTAATTCGACACGAAAGCGTTGCGAAAGGTGAGGAAAATAGGTCTTCCGACGAATTTACGTCGCTCGGATTTTACTGCTGGTCTCCCGGAACTACAATATGTTCGTGTAATAACTCCAACAATATCGGACTGTAATAAGTTAACAATCAAATAAGTAGAAACTCTTCCTTCTCTCGGAGGTGCAACGTTGGCACGAAAGCCCGACCGATTTATTACCAAGAAACGATTACGAAAGCGACGATTTTGTCACGGAAAAATTGTAACGCTAAGAAACTTCGAGCTTTGCGAAGGGATTTCGCGGCCGAAGCAGTAACAGCGTTAAATACCCGAGAAAGAGGCGATCAGGAGAAATGAAGACAAACCGAGTCGCCAATCACGAGAATGCACGGCGCCGTTTTCCTTTTTACGCAACTCCCCGCGGGAAGATGGACGAGACGGGATATTATTCGGTAAAAACTGGCCTGCCAACCCGCCCGAAATCGGATAAATATTTATCGAGCGGCTCGCGCGAGCCGTTCGGTCATGCGAGAGCGGCTCCGCCATTGTCACGGTTGGACATTAACGGATGGCTTCCGCGAATCGTTCGTACATAAAGATGCAACCATTTTTTCTCGGCCACCGGGCAACTTTTCATTCTACGGCACGCCGCATCCGAGATGCTGCATTCGATCGGGCACGATCGATGCATTTCTGTCTGACCGTGCCGACCTGAAACTTAGTCAGAGATGCTTACGACATCTCAATAGCGCGCCGATGTATACAGATACTTTGTAAATAGATATTCCGTAATTTCCGATAACTCGCGTGGTGATATCGACTGGCGAGAGACTTCTTGCGAGCGACGCTTTGACAATGAGTTCTTCTCATACTTGGAAAGAGCTCATAATGGAAGATTATCCATTTGTAAGATCCATTTATAACCGATTTTTACAGATATAATACATAATATTAATACACATATTTTAAAAATTCTTGAATATATAATAATAATCTGAGGAATATTTATGCGCGTATTATATTCGTTAGATTATTATTTATTCCCGATGCTACAAGGTAAGCAGGCAAAATTCTCTCTCAGTTTGAGATGAGCAAAATAAAACCGGCGGAATCAGCAAAACTCGATCCCTCGCATTTTGCACGGTCATGGTATTTTCGTATCGCTCGTTATTTACGGAATAATATTATTTGAGAATTAGGTACGATAATAAAAACAGAGCGTCAAAGGCGAGAGGAAAAGACGGCGGCGTCGATTGCTCGCAAAAAGCGTGTCGTTCGTTAAGAAGCCTCATCGTCATTGCCGTTCATTTCGGCGAGCTCATACGTGAGTCGCATCGCCCGTCGCAATTACGCTGACCTAGAAAAACTCGTTAATCTGAAAGATAATCAGCTCGCCGAATGCAAGCTCGAACGCGCCGCGCCGGTCGACGGAGCCCATTAAGTTTCCATACGTGCGCGGAAAATTAGCGAGATAAATCCGCAATGCGTTGCAACGCTCGGCTCGGAAAGAGCCGAAGTCACGGTTATGAATTGCGAGTGCGATACAATTGAAGCTCATATCTCCGTAAATCACGCGCGTCCGCGCGCTTCACCGCGGCGTGTCGGTTTTTAATGAGATAATTTGCGAATTCCGATCGCTGCGTGTAATACCTGAAAATTCGCTCCCGAGAGAATATCATTCCCGAAATATCACGCTATTCATTTCATTATCCCTCATTAAAAGAACAAAGATCGGCTTTAAGAAAGCTCATCACTTCCCTCGCGATCTCACGATAGCACGTCGTTTCGGTGGCTGGTTATCGATTTGTACGAGCGCTCTAGTTGAACCCCTTCGGTCAGTACACTGATAGAAAAATATAGTTGAATTATATACTATAATCTCACTATATTTTATAGTTCATTTTGGCGTCAACCATATTTTTATAGTTGGTGGAACCTGCAAAATATAGTAGAATAAACACAAATATATAGTCAATGATTGTCTTAGATAATTGTTTAGTTACTTTTACCACATATATGCTAATTCCTCATTCACAAATATAGTGAGATTTAATATTCATATAGTTACATCTGTCATCATTTAGCAAATATTCTGGCAATATTGACTATATAAAAGAGTTACTTTTACCTACCATTTTATATTTGTATCCATACAATAATTTTAGTTTAACTTACTATAATTCTTAGTAAAAATATTATATATGGTTGGTTATACTATGCTTATATCGTAATTATTACTGATATTAGGATAATATTTAGTATAAATATATTTCAGACTATAATTTAGTCACTATATCATTATAGTTCCAAATATCATATACTTTTCTCTCAGTGTAGAACGAGAAGATAAGTCGCGAAAAGCGCTTTCACATGTGCCGCCGCATTGGCGAAGCGGTATATTGACATGCAGCAAAATTCAGCAAACAGTGGAAGCTTACTTTGAGGTACAAATCACTGAAAACAAGATGCGGAAAAATAAGCGTTGCGGAACGTAGTAGACGAGTAAAAGTTTCCGCCGAAAAGAGCTTCGTTGACGATGGAGCGAGCCCACACACGAGTGAGACTCGGCGTGAAAATCGGACAATTCTGACCTTTGAACGATCGTTCCATAAATCCCGTTCACCGCGATGCGCCGTTTTGCACGCGCGCGCGCGCGCGAGATTCCTCGATTACAGCCACAGGCCCGGTCCGGTTCGGTCCAGGTGCGGTGCGACGGCAGCTTCGGCGACTGCCGGTGCTGCAGATTATCCCGCGCGCGCGATGGACTCGCTCGCAGCCGTCGCTTCCGGCCGGCTGCCTGCTCGGGATTTCCGTGCGGCGAAGTGCGATGCGCGTCCGGAACGTAGAATCGGCATTCCGCGCCGCAATCGGCCGCGTAATGAACGTTTGCCGAGTAATTATCACGCCAAGCATGCCGCTTGGCTTGGTGTAATTAAGAAAGCGGACGAGTTGCCGCGCACTTCCAACCTCATCTCCCGTCTCGCGCTCGCCGGCGCGTTACCTCTTTCCTTCTTCGCGGCATCATCGCGCTTCCGCCGCGGAAAGCGAAAGCAACGGCCGAAGGTAACTCGCACGCCATTCAGCGATTCGCGATCCAATGGATCGCTCCGTCGATTTTTGCGCGCGAGGTTTACTCGCACCTCCGCACCGCGCGGATTTACTCTGCCGTTCTCGGCGAAATCGCGCGCGCTGAATCGCGGCCGGAACTTGCTGTGTGCTCACTGCGAATCCAAGTGTATTTTTTGTACATGTATAAACTAGCTGAAGCTTCGTCCGCACGTTTTCTTTTATCATTCTAGAGTCGCGTTATTTGACGTTTACGCTGAAACGTGAGGCGACGAGAATAAAGCGTGATGGCGGCTTCAGCCGATCACGCTTGTGCGTGTAAAAGTGACGCGCTTGAACCAGCTGTCTTGCTGCGGCTCTTCTCTGTGACTCGTTTGTGCCAATTTAATTATTCGACGCTTTCTTCTTGGCGCGCGTATTCCCGCCAAGACCGACACCGTCGACCGCCGCGGATGCATTCCCGGGTTGGATGATGATTCGTATATCTCACTGATTATTGCATGTATTGCGGTCGCTCTAAGTACAACGTTGGCAATTAATTCGATAGTTTAATACGCGCATCGATTTAATTAGCGGTTGATTAAGTCACAGACGGGATAATATCAGCCGGTTTATCAGATGTGGCGTATCGGCTATCGCGCAAATTGACGTAATTGGCCGTTTACCAGCTGCACGCATCGCAATTACACAATTCTACGTCACCGTTCGTATCTTTAGGATAGAGAAATAATGTACAGCGTTTTAGGCGATTAATTTGCTCACAAATGTGTACACGTATGTATCTCCGGACAATATTTCTCCCACGTGAGAGCCGCCGTAATCGCTCAGTAATTATTAGTGTAAAAGTAACGTATAGGGTGTATAAACAACATGGGAGCGAGTCCCTACAGACATGACCTTTCTTCTTTTGTTTATTTGCTTTATGCATATACACTAACAAATAAATCTCGGGGAACGTCAGACGCCGATTTGTTTCCAATCTTTTATAGTTATTTTTTATGTCAAAATATGAAGAAATCTGTTATCATTTTTAGCCTAAATTAATTGTTTCAATTTTTTCGAAATTTTTGAAGTTTTGCACAAGTACACTATTTTATACATATTTAAAACAATATTTCGTAAATATATATATATATCCGATTCGTTGAAACTTGCACACACATGTCACCGATTATGAATCAGAACCATTTTGTAAAATTCAAAATGGCGGATCTAATATGGCTGACGTTATTGTTGAAAAAGTGTTCAATTTTATGCTACATTCGACGTTGGGTTACTATCTTTCGGGTAATTTTTCGGCTTACTATCCAGCAAACAAGCTCATTTTAACATCAAAATCTGGTAAAAAATGAACAAGAAATGAACAAAAAAAGGATAAACGAAAAACTTCAGAAATTTCGAAAAAATTGAAAAAATCAATTTAAGCTAAAAATGATACCAGATTTCTTTATATTTTGATATTAAAAATAACTATAAAAAATTGAAAACAAATCAGCGTCTCATCTGTTTCCCGAAGTTTACTTGTACGAGCCGAATAAATAGACGAGTAGTTCGGGTAGCAAACACAAAAAATACCAGATAACGATAATATAAGTCAGACTTGTCGGACGCTTGTCGGTGGAGGTCGAGCGATTTTCGCGTAATTATCTCACGCGATAATTGATTAAAAATGGCGGTCCGAATGAATATGCGCACACTCGAACCGCTGGCGGACAGTCGGAGATCTCCAAGGGAAAGCGCACGAGGAAATCACCAACGTATCGCAGCCTAAAGTTCACTATCCAGCACCAAGAGACACAATGGACATCAAGGGAAAGCGCGAGATGTCCCTCTCAGTTGCTGGCTCAGATCACTTAGGTCATACCGGGTCCTCCGGGAAAACGCACGGCGAGCCTGGTCTGGCGACCAAGAAAACATCTGAACAGGACCGGTGTCGAAGGAGAAACGCACGACGACACCGGTATTCGGAATTCAGAGAAATCAACTAAATGTGTAAGAGAACAATGCTCGAGCCCGGTCACCCGATGAACATTAGAAAACAATGATTTGATTAACACTCACCAACCTTCTGCACGAGCGGCGATGGCACGTCTCTTTCGGGCGTCCAACAACGACTAACTGCCTACCTCTATCGCGACATCGTTTTTATAATCCGCGTCTCTATCTTCCAAACGTAAACACATCGTTTTCCCCACCATCGACCTCACTGTGATCGTTATTGTTTTTCAACGCTCCGAATGCCTATTTCGGATTTTCATATGCAATACTAACACCTCGTACGATATGAATGGAATTAGGTACGTATTAGAAGCAAGAATAAATTCAATATTTTTATTACAATTGTGTGCTTTTCTTCAAATATACACAACAACAGATCGACGGCATTCTTTAGAAAAGGAAAAGAAAAAGGGGTGAACAAGCAAAGAAAAAGAAAAAGAAAATCGTATATATGTCTCACACTAGCAAGCTCGCAGTAATACTCTTTTTTTGAGAAACATACACAGTTAAAAACATTTCGTACTTTTGTTAAAATTATTTGTGTGTAGAAAGTTTTGTGTTAAATTTTTTACACAGTCGTGTGTTAATTTAACATATCGTTGTTGTGTTACCTAGACTTTCTTGTGTTAAATTAAGATTAACTATTTTCAAATGTTAAAATGACATTTCCAAGTATTAAAATAACACAATTTATATGTAAATGCATGAATTCTTGCTATGACATATCTTATATGTTGAAGTCAACAGCTAAAATGTGTTACCTTCCTCATTATAATAATTATCATGTGTTAAATGTATAATGTTAACATTTCTGGTAGAAATGTGAAGATTGGAATTTTAATACATAGATTACGTCAATCTAACATTTTCATTTCATTAAATCATAGGTCATTACTTTTCCCAAATGTTGAAATAACATTCATTGTAATGTCAATTTAGCACAAACTGTGATTTTTTACGGCATTCAAATGTTAAATTTTTGTGTTAATTTTTTACATATCATGTCTGTTATTTTCTAACATATTTGCTGTATGTTAAATTAACACATAAATGAGAGTGGATGATTTGAGACACATGAAATATATTAAATTTGACACATCATTCTTACAGTGTACTAAATTTCCTCTGACAAATGTTTTCTTTTTTTCACTAGGCGCGACTCGCGTTCATGCGTGACGCAGCCAGTGATCGCAACGGCGGGACCTTCGATATCGAACCGTTCCTGCAACTCGCAAGCCGATTGTCTCTCTCGTGGAGCCTCGCGTCGCGCGTACTTGCTTATTGTTTTACGCGAAGAGAAGCCGCCGCGACGAGCGAGACGTCGCTACTTATTCCGAGAGATTAAGCCTGCAAGAAAGGTCCCAGAGCGAGCGGAATCTTGAGCCGAGCGGTAAAACCGGTAAAAACGATCCTCCACAGCCAGCCAGCCAGCCAGCCAGCCAGCCGCGGCGCAAGCCGAGAGCAAGGACGAGGTCTTCGGGGCGGAATTGAAGGAACGAAGAACCGATGGAACGAAATTGCCTGCGATGTACGACGAGCCGGCGGTGGAGGGGGCCGCGGGGGAGGGTTAGGTCCCCGACCTCGTTAAGACACAATAAAATTGCGCGGCGTAAAAAAAGGCCGCGAGGCAGAGATTGCCCCGAGCGATCTCCTAATCAAGCTCTCTCCTCCTCCTCCTCCTTCTCCACCTTCTCCTCCGTTTCTTCTCCTCGCTCTCCTCTATTTTTCCCTCCCGCCCTCCCGCAATCACGGACACTTATTATCACTCGTGGCGCCGTGCCGGCTTCGATCTCGATCGGGGCGAATCGGACGAAAGCTCATCGACCGTTTCCGACGCGGCCGAAATCGCGGGCTTTACATCTCCCGGATGGTTTCCAAATGATCAGATTCGCGGCGGTTATGGCGGTTACGTCGCGACGGTTGTGCCCGATGGTTTTTATCTCTTATTTGGATCGCTCGGTTCTTTCTTTTTTTCTATCGATTTGTGACGGAGCTCTCTTCTCGGTGGACGTTAAATTACGTCGTATCGAAAAGTTTCTTCGGTGCTGTGAAGTATGTACGATCAACGCGTCCAATTTTATTATATCGGCTTCGTAAAAATGTATGTGTCGCCGTTGTCTTCGTCCAAGCGAAAATAAAATTGATTAATAATTTCCGAGCGCGAGCTTTTTTCTAACGCCTTTTCTTCGCGAGGTAGAAATCCATTTTCATTGTATTAAATGTGCCTGAACCTTAATTTAGATCAAGCGCATGTGACTGCGATAATGCAACTTGAAAACTTCACACTATCCAATGAAATAGATACGCGAAAATTGACACGGCTAATGTATCAGCAATCCATAAAATATTTTGTTCGACTCTGCAATTGTTTCGCGAATAGTGGACGCACCTCTCTCTCCCTCTCTCTCTCTCTCTCTCTTTTTCATATCCCTTCTTAACAAATATGAATTTCTACTTAAACCATTCGCGCGCGCGCGTACATATATATATATTTTCGTCTCTAATTAATTCTGATCTCCTTGGCACTGGCCGAACTGTAGCTTGCATTAAAACGGGAGATGCGAGAATTGGGTCGACGATCCGCTAAATATATCGCGGCCGCGGCGGAAGGGTAAATCGATAAGGGAATTAAGAGTTAAGTCAATAGTACGCGGGGCAACCGGTCGATTCTCTCTTCCTCGGTGACGTAATAAAGCTCTGCTTTATTATACGACCGCAGTCGTCACTCGCAAGAACAATCGTCGCGACGTAGAACTCGCGTGGCAGCGCGACGGTTCTCAACCCGAGAGGAGAGTATATGAATGATTCATTTGGGGAAACGATGAACGGGACGCGTGATCTTTCGGAGCTGAAAATTGCCGATCTCGAGGAGGACCAACCGACGATTTTCTCGATTTCGATTACTTCAATCGCAACTTCGCGAAAATGACGGCAGTCATTTTCGTCTCGCTCGTGACACGTGAGTGCGTAATGTCGGCGCTACGTTGGAAAACATTCACGGTGTCAAACGGCGTCATCGTGACGTGGAAATCTGCGTTGATAGCCGTTGACGAATTTATTTTCGTTAGATGCGCGCCCGCTTAAAGGTTCGCATACTTTCCTGGAATGAAGGAACAATTTTGCTGATTTGTATCGGCAAACCGTTATTCACCGACGGCATGCCGGCTCTCGCGTAGAAATAAATCGCGAAACAATGCTTTGAAATGCGTTTTCTTCCGCGCGCGACCGTGTCCAAATTCGCGTTTAATCGCGATTCTCGTTTGCAGTAATTTTGATTAACGGCGAGTTCCGCGGCGAATCGATTAAAACACTGTTCGATAAATATTCCGAATATTTTGAGAACATCGACAAGCGCGGTTGTAATCGTGAAACGTGACAGAAGTGATACCGACCCAACGTTGATATAAAATGACCAATCGCTTTATATGATCCCGGCAATTAAATAAAAATTATCACAAATGCATGTATACCGAAATACACACACACACACACACACACACGCATATATCGTTAATTCACCAGAGGAAAAAATTTGTCTCGTTACCTCGTCAGTCCGTCATGAAATATCGCAAATTTACTTTGCGCGTTCGCCCCCTCCGCGCGAAACGTCAGGCACTAACACTCGCTGCAACATATTTTTTTCTCTTGCCCGAAACAAACAAACAAATATTTTCGAAGCAAGGTCGCAACATACCGCACCAAAGATACCAAAAATATTTGGGGAAATCCGGTGTGTGCGTGAAGTATAGCGCATTCGGCGGGGTAGCGACGGCGGCAACAACAACGACGACGACGAGCGGAGGTGCACAGAGGTGTGAGGGGCGGGAGGGGGAGGAGGGGGAGGGCGTTGCGAGCAGGTGTGGGGCTGGGGGGTTAATTCGACCGACAATTTCGGGCCACACACGCGGAACGCGCATAATCGCGATCCCGGGAGCAGCGCGCGCGTATCGGCGCGCTCTAATTTGTCCGGCTGCAGCCGGATTGCGGCGTAATCGCGTATGAACGCGTGCAGCCGCGTGCATCGCGTGAGCGGCTACGTTTCGTATCGCCGTTGCGCGATGCGATGCCGCACGTAGCGTAGGGATTTCTGCGTGTAACCGCCTCCAACGTAGGATTTTCACGAGGTGGGCGAATTAACTCGCTGTGAAAATACGCGCGCGTAAGCTTGATTTCTCGCGACATCGGCGAGTATTTCTCGCGCCGCGGGTCATCGCCGCGGGGGAGATCGCGACGACGTGACGAACGTGAATGAAAATTGCTGAACAGGGGAGCGGCTGAAATATTAACGCAACACGTATTTATTTGCAAAATATTTGTCTGAAATACTGATTTGTAAATTTGTATTGTGATTATAATTTCAAATTGTATCGAATGTGTGTAACCTATTCCCGATGCTACATAATATTTGATGTTATATAATTACATTGTGAAATATTCAATATAATTATACATCATGTATAATAATATTGTACATAAATATTATTGTACGTAGGTAACTTACGCGTAGCGTAACCGTGCGGATGATTAGAATCATTTGGCGGTGGTTAATTGACTTCACGTATAATCTGGTCGCGGTTTATGAAAAGTCGCAGACTCCAAATACATAAAGCTCCGGCACAGCCTCGCGGTGTTTTCTCTCTTATGAGCCCGGCGCAGCTTGGTCATACTGGCGCCCTTGTTCTCTTCCGCGGTCCGTAACGTTCCGTGAGTACGAGTGCGATATTTGCACTCGGAAAAGAGCCGTTCGAATGAGTTCGCCGGTGACGTGGCGGAGGTTAAGAGCCGGCGGGGATATCGATACGACAGAAACGGGCGACATTTAAACCGCGGAAGCTCCGATGTGGCACGATTTTTCGGTCCGCGACGCGGTTGTCCGACTGCTCCGAATGGGAAAGCCCGATAATGGTATAACTGTTTAAAGTACGCCGGCCGGCCGCGGTTCTATTCTCAATATCGCACAATCCAATTTCTATCTTGTACTTCACGTGATCCCGACGTTGCACACTGGAGTCCTGCCGTAAAATTCTTACTGCGATATTCCGTGCTGACCAAAAAAAAAAAAAAAATCCAAAGCCCCACACGATGTTGAAATCGATGCGCCAACGTAACAATAGTCGACCGCTTGTTTTTTTATATTCCTTTTGCTACAAACTACAGTGTATAGTTTTTGTTTACATATATATTTTTTTGTTATATATATATATATATATATATATATATATACAGGGTGTCCCATTTTAATCCGGCCGGCTGAATAAAATTCGAGGATGATATTTTCCAGAAAAAAATGTCAGACAAATGTTGCTCAGTTCTAAGGGGGACATTCGATGCCATCAACAATTTTGACCTCGGGTGAAGGGTTCAAGGTCATTCAAGGTCAACTTTTTTTTCTTAAATGGGAACCCCTATTTTTCACATCGGCAATCGATTCTACGTAAAAAAAAAATGAAACTTTCGTCTGAAGCATTTTTTTTTTATAACGCAAACTAATTTCACTTATTCAGCCTCCAAAATTGAAATTTTCAAACTTTCTGAATTTTTTACTCGAGAATGGTGGGGTTTGGGGGGAAATTGCAGAAGACAAAAAGTTCTTGGAATGCTGCAAGGAATTCACTCGAATTTTCGCATAGTTGATCGTGCACTTTTTTCCGCCTGTTCTACCAGTCAGGAGGTACCTCGAAACACCTCGGGACACCCTGTATATATATATATTATATTTCAATAAATTTTTTAAAGATGCATAAAGTCAAATACGCGCTTCGACGGGTAGTCAAGTGCAAGAAGATAAAAGGATATAATCTGTGGAGATAATTGATGATTGGCAGAATTTTAGACATGCAAAATTCCGTGGATAATAGAATAGATCCACTAGTTGAGGGTAATTTGTGGATGACTTGCAAATTTAAACGCGCGGCGAATATATTTCGGATTAAGCTCGAATATGCGTCCGCTTGCGCTTAAATTTGGAATTGCAAAGGAACATAATACTTGCGGGAAAACCGACTTGATATGAAACTGTGATTGCGAGCGATTTATCCGTCGCGCGAGTTGGCAGATATAAACCTCTATGCGTGTGAATTCGCTCCCCCTCGAATTTAACAAGTCGCGGCGCGGCGTTCTGCGGCTGACGGATAATATCCACTAAAAAATCGGCAAATTCGGGATGCTCGCGCGAATGGCAGTGCGTAAAGTTTGATGGAGAAGCGAACGACTCTTCCGTGACACGCTATATAAGCCGCGGTTTCTAGATTTCCGTAGGCGGCATCCTTCGCGCTTTAAATTCTAGCCTCTCGACTGACTTAAACCTCTGTTTTGTATTCGCCTAAAGTTTGCACGAGAAATTCTATCCGAGTCGTATTACCTCGTCGCGCGAGTGGCTTTGCCTGGCGCGGCGGCGCGCTTCTTATAAATTGAATTTTTCGAACACTTTAATGCGTAACGGAAATCACGCGTGCGGAAGTAGCATTGCATCGGACGCGCGCGGCGTTTCGCGCGAGCTCCTATCAGAGCGCATCGATATTATATTCATATTTGCGAACATGCCGATGTGCCCATTTTACCGGGTAGGCAGTTTAGGCATTCGATATTATCCGCGCTGGCGTAATTTCACGATAAACCGATCGTCTTCGCCATTCCGTGCATCGCACAATTCGACGAATTTTATTTGAAAAAAAAAAAAAAAAGGAAAAAAAAATACGAGAGCACGAACCGTATTTTGAACATTTTAAAACGCCCGGAGTTTGCCGGTTGACGAAATTACAGGGTAAGCAGCATTAACATATCAACGAGGTCCGGTAATCTGGAAAGTGGTGTAAGTTTAGTTTTGAAACATTATGCATTTCAATGAGAATGGAATATGAACTCGCGAGCGCGCGCGGCATGCGAGGGCTCGTGGCGTATCGATCTCGGCAAGTTCCTCGAGACTGGGCTTACGCCACCTTCAAGATACGTGTGTATAACACGTGTCAAAGCGCAGGAAAGGTTTATGCAGCGCCACAGAAAGCCCACGATGACATTCCGCAACGGCGTTACATCGTGCCGAGCGAAATCGCGAGATACGAATCCGTTATATGGGAAAATGACGACACGACTCGATATCGATAGCCAGCCGATCGATCGCGCAACCGTGACACGAAACGTCACCGGAAGGGCGTGCCTTTAAGACGTAAAAGCCGGGAGGAATAAATACGCTAGACGCTCGTTTCGTAATATTTAATGTCGCAGAGGCGACAGGGCATCGATCGGCCGTAGAGCTCCGTCTGGAGTCGCGCGCGCGCGGCCTCGACAAAGGCCCCGTTCGTGGGATTCGACTTTGCGCAGCCATTGGCATAGTTTCGCGACGACACGTAGCAGCATCTACCTGTGCTTACTTTGATTATTTCCAGATTGCGAGATAGAGCTCCGATACGGCGCACTCTGTTCACCGAGTATTATATTGCGCTCCGCATCAGCGCGATGGGGATGATAAAATTTACGAGAGAAATACCACGCACGCGTTTTCGCGGCCGCGTGCGTGCGTGCGTGCGTGCGTGTGTGTGTATGTGTGCAGGTATTTGCTCCTCTGTGTGAAAATTCTCGAGCATTTTGGAACTTCGACAGCGCGCCGCCGGACTAATAATTTCCATCCCCTATGCGGGGAGATCGCTAGGTCGTCAAATTTTCCGCGAGAATAATGAACGACGATTCGGCTGATGTTCCGGGGATTCTTGAAAATTTATCAGCCTGCCAATTTCGGAATTAAGCAATGTTGACTTGAGAGCAGCCGCCAGTTTGGAGATGCAAATTTTACAATCCGAGCACAGCGCGAATTGAAAAGTTAACATTCCAAAGCTAAATTTAGCATCCTAAAATCTCGGGAACTTATAAAATCTCAGCTTTTAAGGGAGTCAAATAGAATTTGAAATTTTATCAAATTCCCGGAGAATATATTAGCGCGAATCTCTCTCTCTCTCTCTCTCTCTCTCTCTCTCTCTCTCTCTCTCTCTCTCTATCTCTTCGCCGATCGCGAAATTTTGCGAGATTCCGGCTGATGATCTCAGCGCAATCCGCAGCCGAATTCTCGCAGCTCATTGCGTTACCGGGGGAATTCGAAAATACATGTTACGTATAGGTTCTGAAATTTTTAGTCCCGCGCCTTCACGGAACAAATAAAGCAAACAGCTTCGATTGGATGATCGCCAAGGACGGGGCCAATGGCGGGAGCGGAGGTGCTTCAGGACGCGACAGAACTGTCGAGAACGTTCGGGTTGATCAAATTTTCATCCTCGGAAAATCCACTAATACAGCCCGATAACGGGATACAAGAGAGCCACCGCCGCCGCCGCCGTCGCCTCCGCAGCGGCCGTGGCGATACACGCACGCGCGGGTGTGCGTGTACACGTCGAGTAATCTCGACCCCAATATCCGACTGACATTTTCCGACGGTGACTGCATCTCCTTACTATTTCATACTTCGCCATTCCTGAGGGGGAGACCGTCTCGCTCTCCACTTCTCGGAGAAGCCATTCCTTGGGATATCCGGACGGGGTCGAAATAAAAGGAATAGCTGAAATAAAAGGAGCGGATAAAATAAAAGAAGGGCAGTGGCGCGAGATCGCCGGGCTTTCGGTGCGCGGACATGCGCTCGCGGTGAGATCGACTCACCCCGCTGCCACCCGCCTGTTCCTGGCTCACCCTATGGAGCGCCCTCCGCCGTTTCCGCCGGGGAGAAGAGATTCGGGGCGTTCGGCGCAAATCGAACGCATGACTTTATTCCAACGTCGAGGAATGATTACACGTACACGTCATGCAATGGGAATTTTCACGGCGCGTCTTCCGCAGAGAACGCGGCTACTTCTTTCCTTCTCTCACCAGCGCGCACGCACGCGCACTCTCTCGCGGAAATTTAATTATTAAATCTGACGCGCATCGACGCGAAATCAGCCGGAACCTCGTGTCCCTTAAGTCCCGGTATCCTCCTGTGGGAGTTCCAACCGCCCACCGGGTATATATCGGGTGCATCGAACGTTGCGACATACGATAGACATTGAGCTCGGTAGGTCGACTCGGCCGACTCGATTTAGACTCTTTCACTCTCTACTGTCGACTGATATAATCATCTCTTACGGCGCGATCGGTTTTTAAAGCGGCAAGTCGAGCGAGCCGCCGGGAGAGGGGAAGAGAGAAAGAAGACCTCACTTTCAAGCAAGCCCCGACGCGAAGCTCGACGTTAAGTCGAGCCGAGAGTCTTTCGACTTTAATCTCGACCGAAGGAAAAAGTCGCGACGGAACTAACGAAAATATATATTTGCATCCGAATCTGCGGGGGGAAAACAGCGCACAGCTAAGGGATCGGCGCTCGGGTTTCTCCCGGAACACCCGCTACATACCGAGAACCGATTTCCGAAGCGTTACCTTCAACCCTCCTTCTCCTTTTTCACTCTCTTTTTCGTCCACGCGTTCCGCTTTCTTCACTTTCTTCAGCGCTTTCCGCCGTGCACTCGTAGGAGAACGAATAGCAGAAACACTCGACGCGGTGACCGTGTCGAAATTCGACACACGTGTGCGTGCGTACGTGTTCACCGGGCACACACGTGCGCACGGTCGCAGTTACGTCTCCGGGGGTAACGTCCGATCTCGATACACCAGCTCGGTGTGCGACGTCGCGCGTGCTGGTGATTGCATCTCACGGCAATCCCTCGGTGCGCGCATTTCTACCCCCGTCGGAAAAATCGTTTTGTATGTGATAAAACGAGAGGGAGAGAGAGAGAGAGAGAGAGAGAGAGAGAGAGAGAGAGAGAGAGAGAAGGGGAGAAAGAATGGAAAAGGAGAAACATCAACATTGCTCGAAGAATTAAAAAAATCCCGCAGGTGGCGGGTTAACCCTTTGAGGCACGTATTTTTCAGAAAATCCGAATCACATGAAAATTTATATACGAGGGTTTCTGGGGTCGTTGATGACGAATCCGTTATCAGATTTTCGGAATTCAAGATGGCGGGTCCAAGATGGCGGCCACAAATATGAAAAATTACCTAACCGGAAGGCAATGTCAGGTAAATATATTAGAATTCCATGATCCGCCAACTTGAATCTGCAATCTTGAACAATGAGTTTTGGACCTCGGATTCGTAATCAGCGACCTTGAAAGCTAACCAAAGTACAATTTCAGCTAATCATATAAAAATTTTATGATCCGCCATCTAGAATCCGCCATCTTGAAAAATTAATTTTGGAATATGGACTTCAGATTCGTAATCAGCGACCCAAAAAACCCTCAAATCTTGATTTTGGGCAAAAAATTCACTCATAGTTCGTAGGAAATGATTTTTTTCTGTAAAAGTGTGTATTTTTCACACTTTGTTTATTTATAATAAATGGACAACTTATGCAAAACACACTTCTCAACCTTTCATGTATATATTCCCATATCATATAAGAAGCTAATAGACGCAAAAAACCCGCCAAGAATCCCTCAAATATGAAATTATTTCATGAAAATGTGAGAATAAACAGTAAGTATACTTACCAGTATGCCTCAAAGGGCCTAAAGGAGCCTTTTCCCGCAATGCCGCGCAAATATTATCGCGACTACCAAATATCGTCCTGGACGAACTACGCGCTCTCGAGTCGCGTCGCGGCTCTGACCCACTTTCCCTTGCGCGCTGGTCGTCCGGTTAAATATCAAACTGCCAGCCGAGCTCGAGCCCGGAAGTCAGCCGGGTCCGTTGCAGTGAGGCCAGCGCGGGACTTTCGCGCGCGATTTAACGCAGCATCGCGAACGCGCGCGCGCGTGTAATGCGACGCGCCCATGGCTGGCGCGCGCTTAAAACTGCGAGGGTGCATTGAACGCGTAGCGAGCGGGTAGCGCAGGATGCATTTCCGAGGAGGCTCATAGGGCGCCGCGCATAGTTGAGGCTAAGGTTTTACCGCGGGGAATTTCCGGACAAATAGGAGAGAGCCCGCGCGTACCGTGGAACCTTCAGGCAGCTTGCGAATACTGCGCGGGAATCCAGTGAAGCGGAAGGTGCACGAGGATGAGGAAGTCGCTGTCTGAGCGGCGAACATAATGCCGGGGCTTGCGTGAGGCATATACATGTTGGCCATTCGCAGTCGGCTGCTTCATTCAGCGCAGACAGCGCGGCTCGCCGATCGAGTGTTCGAACGAGATTAGAGCGACAATGTTTATTTTTCGGTCGAAGCTCGCTTCGAGACTTCCGGCGTGAGTCGCCGATGCGAAGGCCGATGGACCCGTCGATTGGATCCGTTTGGACGCATTCGCGAGCTCGAGGGAGGAGCGGCGATCTGATTTCCGGGACTTTTCCCGAACGACACAACGCCGGGAGGAGGCTTGACGGAATACAAATCGAATTTTCGCATTTGTCGCAGCGAACAGCTCGGTGTCGAGTCTTCTGGAAGAGGGCGGGGGGGGAGGGAGGGGAACAAGGCTGGATTATCGATATGGGAATGAGACCGAGCCTTGTCAATATTGGTCTCGAGTGACAAAGGACTAATCAGGACTAGGCTCAGCGGTGGACATATTGCTTATTGCTGCCACTGCCTGCTTATACAATCTCGCGTGCGTGCCAGTACGAAACATCCTAATATCTGGCGAACAATACGGACGTGGCTATAGAGCTATAGAGCGACCGGGTCAATCGTGTTCGACGAGCGGTCAATTCTTCCGACAATTGCGGCTGGCGATATCGATTGAAAATTTAGCCCGGATACATCGAGAAGCACCTTTTGAATGTGGAAATCGCCAAGTTTTTCTTCGAGATTTAATTTTGGAAGATTTCACAGATTCCTTTATATCTCGTCTCTTGGGGAACGAACAAAAAGGGAGTCGGGAAGCAGAGTCGGGGTCGGAAAGTCATTGAAACGCTGTCGCTCGTCGCTTCGCAGAAGAATGCTCCGATTGTGCAAAAAATAACGATTCATCATCCAGTTATCGCGGACAATGTACCCCGTTTTGAGGTTTCACTCCCGTAATTTTCTTCCTCCTTCGGCGATTATTATTTTTCGTTTCGCCACGCTTTTTTCTCTTTGTTTGCTTTATTTCAGCGACAGCTCTTAGCGCGAAAATAACGAGGAGCGATTTGCATCGCGGATGCGCTCAACAACAATACACGAGCACTCTCTTCGCCCGATGAGAGCGGTTGTATCCTCGAGGCGACCGGAAGTGGTGCTCGCAGTTTTCCCCGGTAATGGCGCATTTTCTCCGTTCTTAATCGTTGCATTTTAATTATCACTCCGTGGCATTTTCCGCGCCCGCAATTAAAAGCAAGAGGCGCATCGATCATCTCGATCAATCCGAGCAATTATCGGTCCGCTGCGAGGAGTTCTATCCAGACGACATTCGCCGCGTCGTTAATTATTCCCAGGCGGATAATTGCAAAGTCCGAATTAATCAAGAGCGCACTGCCGATCAATGGCGACTAACCGTCAACAAATCGCAATTATTAACCGATAAGAAACGAAAGGCGAGAACATTTCGAGGATGAGGGACTCTCGCCGTTGAAAGTGAATTTCTAATTAGCGACTCATCTACTGAGCTATTCGAAATCGACCGGTCGGCCGGCAAAACTTGACAGATCCGCACGCGTGTATGTGTCTGTGTGTGTGTGTGTGTGTGTGTGTGTGGGTACACGATTGGACGAGAAAGAAACGCAATAATCTCATGTGTACGTCGCATACCGAGAGTGAGAGAGAGAGAGAGAGAGAGAGAGAGAGAGAGAGAGAGAGAGAGAGAGAGAGAGAGAGAGAGAGAGAGAGAGAGAGAGAGAGAGAGAGAGAGAGAGAGAGAGAGAGAGAGAGAGACACCCCGCCGTTTACACTCGCCTCTTTCAGCGCGTGGGGGATTTGACAAATTATAAGAGGTGCTGTGAAAGCGGCTCGTCCGACCGCACGGCTGCTCCCGCTGACCACTTTGTCTCTTCTGTTTCCGTTTACAGCAAGAACAGAAGGGACGACGCAGGTAGGTAGCGTTTTGCGCGCGCGCGCGCGCGCGTGCATTTCGACAGCGCACAAAAGCCGGCGCAGGTAGGTATTTGTTTCCCTCTGCCGGGAGAACGGACGGCGCACGAGTGTTGTCAGCGGGAATTGCTTGTTGCCGGATTAAACGCTCGCGTTTCTATGGGCGATCGATCAAAAGATCGACTGTCGAACGCACACGGGGATCCGATGGAGCCGAACGTAATGTCAGCTTGGGCTTTCATTCTTCCCCCCCCCTCTCTCTCTCTCTCTCTCTCTCTCGCTCCCTCTTGCTCTGCACGTCGTCCCTCATCGCCGTCACACTTTATCTGCACCGTATGCATCCGGTGCATCCACTGCCCCGCGTGTGCGACGCACGTTCGACGGCTCTTTCCGTGTTAGGGCAAACGAATGTGGCGATTCGCGCGTTCATGCATCGCGACATTGACTCTCCCCGTTGACGCACCCCGTTGGACTTCCATTCAGTGTCGCGATTCTCGGCTAGCCGCGCGATCGTGTTCGGTTAAATTGAGTAATGGGCTCTCCGGAAACTATATGTGTTCTTCTTGCGTCTCAAAGACTTTCTCTCACGAGAGAGAGAGAGAGTGAGAGAGAGAGAGAGAGAGAGAGAGAGAGAGAGAGAGAGAGAGAGAGAGAGAGAGAGAGAGAGAGAGAGAGAGAGAGAGAGAGAGAGAGAGAGAGAGAGAGGAGAGAGAGAGAGAGAGAGAGAGAGAGAGAGAGAGAGAGAGAGAGAGAGAGAGAGAGAGAGAGAGAGAGAGAGAGGATGAGAGTGCAATGAGTCCAAGCGCGACGCACGCAACGCACGATAGAATTAGACATGTAGAAGACGACAACCTTCTACGTCTACTTGAATAGACAAGTTTCAAATCCGGCGGGTTTTCAGGTCGAGCGTTCTTTTATAAACAGCTCGATATACGAAATCGGGCGTTCTCGCTTGCCCCACTGCGGCGGGTTTGGGCTAATCTCCCGAGCGGGGAGGGAGGCAATCTCTCGCGGTATAACCGGCGAGATATAAGTTCGTCCTCGAACGGACGCGATAAGAGCGATCTTATCATCGCGGAGTGGCGTAATGATTTCCCGCCACCAAATCGCGCGCCGCGGGGTAAATTAAAAAATTACGCGCGAAACGCGCGGAAATCCGGAGATGCCTCCGCCGGCCGCCGAGGGGCGCAGCGCGGGGGTGCGAGTCTGCGAAAAGGGATGGAGAACGGCGGCGGTGGCGGAGGCAATGGCGGAGCACGACGTGAGGACGAGGCGGAAGCGGAGGAGGACGAGGGGTAAAATAATTCCGTCTCCGCGATAATCCGTAATTTAATTAACTCGGAACAATAGAAGGGGCTGCGCGAGACACCCGGATGGATTATCACTGCCCGGTGCAGTTGGATAACAGTATACATCACCGTATAAGCCCACCTACTTGGAGAACGCAGTGGGAGGATCGACGCGAGGGCGAGGGCGCGGGTGGGGAGGATGGCGGACAATAAATCTCGTCGCGTTCTATTTCCTCGGCGGCGCGCTGATGTGCGAGGAATCGATTCGGCCGATGTCAAGCGTCGTCGAGTCGTTACGACTAGATCCGGCTTGTTTCATCAGCTACTTTCGTTTGCTCGGCTGCGATCGCGGACGCGATTGCAGGATTTATCGGCAGACTGGTGAGAAAGAAAGGTGAGAAAGAAAGAAAAGGAGAGAGAGAGAGAGAGGGGGGAAGGAGATTATATTCACGACGATTAGCAGCTTGAAAAACGAAGAGAAATCGAGCGCGGAATTGGAGGGGGGGAGGGGGGGGAGTCGAGCACGAGTGGCTGCTGTATACACGTACAAGACGTTCCGGATTTGCAGGAACGTCTTGTGTCTGCCGTTCATTCTCGTAGCCGAGAGCAACCTTATCGCACCTGGACCTGGCGCGCGCAGGATTCTCCGCGAGTTTCGCATTAGCGAGCCCGCGTCGCTCGTATTTCCCCGGCTTACCGATTCGGTGTATATTACGCGCGGCGGAAAAATATCGGCCCCGGCGATCGCGCGCGTCCCGGCGCTCTCTCTCTCTCTCTCTCTCTCTCTCTCGGCGCAAACATTGCGGTCGGAGCAAACAGGTGGCCCAATATCGGGCGTGTTTGCAGGCGGATTAGCGATTCTATTGGATACTTTATTCTGGAGCGACGTCGCCGCGCCGACACACCGACACCGATGCAATTCTCCGCCACCACCGCCGCCGCCGCCGCCGCCGCCGCCACCGCCACCGTGGAGAAATCCGTCGGGAGAGAACAGCGGATGGAACGGCACGGCGGGATTTATCGCGCTTGCGAAGCGGCTGACGGCTAACGTTTAACGGCGAGTGCATCTCGCGATTCTAGCTCGAATCGCGCGAGGGATATATACCCCGCGGGGGTGGCGGCTCGATTTTTCGAGCGACGGGACGCGGCTGCATTTTTCACGAGCGCGTTTGCAGGGTCCGCTGTTGGTTTCCCGCGAGCGCCAGAGCAACGTTCGCGCCTCCATTCTCTTTTTTTTTTTTGCGATCTCGCTCTTGTGGGCGTATCCGTGCGTGAGATAATCGCGAATTGCGCGGGTAATTGAGACGCGAAGCGGTGAATTTTTCCAGACCGATTTTCCACGGCTAACAAACGGATATGCGCGCGCGTGCGTAGTGTTTTAATAAACTGCGCGCTCGCGACAACGTCACGAAACGGGATGGCGGCCGACTCTTTAATTCATCAAGCGACAAGTGTCTCCGCGAAATTTTAGTACATCTACTTAAGTTGATTGATCGTCGCGTTCGTGTCGAATACAACGTCCGCCGCCATTAACTTTATGATGACGCACACGATGCGCGAGCGTAATCGGATTGACGGTGCTATATTTTTAATAAAGCGCCGCCCTTCGCGCCGGGGAAGTACTGGAACGCGTGAGTGTAACACCTACCGGCGGATCTACCTCGTACGTTGACGCTAAATGTTGTTATTATCATTATCGCCGCAAGAAAGGTACGTGTCGAAAAATTTTACGTCTCACTTATTATTGTCATTGTGTCATTAATGTAAAATCTGCCTCAATTAAAGAGAAAGAAACAGAAACATATTAATTTGAGATAACATTGGCCTTTGTACTTAATCGGTTTTATTATCGAAGGATTGTTAGTGCTGTATACCTTCAATGCGATTTTTTACGAACGCGTACATTAGGAAAAATGTATTGTTGCGTGAAGGAAAATTTTGTTGTAACAACAAAATAATTTGGTTAAAATATACCCAACAAAACTGTTTAGTTCCTGTAAACAAATATCTTGTTTGATTACGGTTTGTTCGTATAACGTAATACTTTTGTTATAGCAACCAAAAAGCTGTAACTATATGAATTTTGTTAAAAATACTATAAATTTTTCTTAATATATAAAATCTAAATTTTAGTACACAGAAAGACAAAATAGTATTCACTGGGAATTATTTTAGTTTATGTAAAATAATATTTCGTTACTATGTAATTTTTATGAATAAAATAACTAAAATGCTTAATTTTTTTATATATCAAGTCTAAGAACAAAATCATTTGGTCCGGAGAACAAAATCATTTAGTCCACAGAACAAAGCAGAAAATATATTTGGTTGAGACAACTAAATATTTTGTTATATAAAACAAGATATTGTTATATGAAACAAGATAGTCGCTATTAAAAAATGCCTCAACTAAACAGTTTTGTTAGAGATACTAAATTTTTTTTCCTAGTGTATCGCGCTTTCTCTTTCTACGTATAACAATAGCTTTCTTTACGCGTGAAGTAAGCAATATTGCGTCTCTCTGTATCGCTACGGAGCGAATGCGCATGGATTCGCACAAATCGCTCGGAAAGCGGGTATCAAATGTGTAATGGAATTGGTGCTAGTATTAGCAGGGCTTAATACCCTGTAATCGCGCGAGATTCTTCTTTCATCCTTCCGATTGCATTATTTACGAGGCATCAGTGTGCACCGTAACGAGAAATTCTCCATGCGATTGTCTGATAAGCAGATTTGCGGCTCCGAATGCGCGCGATCGAGCGTTTATATGTTTCATCTATGCACAACGCAAAATGGATTATTGCAAATAGAACTTGTGTATAAAGCTAACGCGCGTATTACGATGAACTTGCGCGTGGTCCGTAGCGATAATATTTAATCGGCGACCTAATTCTGCGGAAATTCCGAACTGTTTTGCGAACGAAGGCGGACACGGTCGCAAACAGGAGGAATCTCCAGCGAAATAGTGAGAAAATGACGCGCTAGGAGATCCCTTTGAGCGAGAAAGAGAGAGAGAGAGAGAGAGAGAGAGAGAGAGAGAGAGAGACAGAGAGTGATAGAGGGAGAGATCGATTCGGCTCAAGCGGCTAAAAGTAAAATACGTAAAAAAGGACAGTTTTTCTTAGTACCGTTTTTATGCCCAATGTGAAGCAAGTCTTTTTGCGCCCCGATTCTAGCCTTTTTCGTAATTTCCCAGCTTTGAGCTGGGAACAGTTGCGCGTAAAATCAATAACGCACATAACACTGCCAACTGTGAAGCGGCTGAGGTGCAATATTTTATGCGAACAGCACGTTTCCGCGGGAATATCGCCTTTCGCTCGAAGGGAGAAACAACGAACCAATTATTTGGCACTTTCCACTAGTTAATCTTGCGCGTTTGTGATAAATGCCGATGAAATATCCCCGGATGCTTCTTTCCTCGTCGCTGCTCCAGAATCCAAGAGTACACATTTTCAAGTTGCTTTATAGTAGCGTAGCGTACTGTCGTACTATTTTTGGACACTTCTTTCGGAAGTGAAGCTCAAGTGAGAGGAAAAAACGGGCATACACGTTCAACGCGAGTGAAGATAAAGAAGAAAGTGCACAAGTTACAGTCGCACAAAGGGAACGCAGAGGCGCCGGTGTGTACGTACCATTATGTATACGTACACAGCGACGAGGTCACCGAGGCGGTGTATTAAAAAGTATAGCATAAACTTCCGACGTATTATCTACATTCTTATTGGACGAAAATCAGATTTACCCGCGGGCGGTAACACACTTATAATCCCCGCGGAGAGACTTCCCGAAGAAGGAGATAAAACTTCTCTTGCGGGCGGGAAGGGGCGGCGGGAGAAACGCTCCCGATGTGCTTAGAGAGAGTTTCGTCGCGATAAATATCCATATAATCTACGCCGCGTGCTGCCGTAATCAGGTTCACCGTGTTATCCCCTTTCACCTGCGGATTTTACCAACACAAAGGTAAGCCGGTCATAAGATTAGCTCCGCGACTTGGCCGCGCCAGAAGCAGCGGCGGAATTTTCCGAGCGACACACGTCACGCGTAATTCGCGACGCGAGGTGCTTTTGCGTTTAGCGTCGGGGAAGACTTTCTCTTTCTCCTCTTTCCCGCGCGTGTACCTGTGTATGTGCGTGTGTGCGTCGGTAGCCTCTAATTAATAATTATCGTCGACTGTGAGTCGTAGAAGAATAGGTGTCTAGAGACGTTATCTATTGAGCAACAAAGGTCTCGACGCCGTTGGCCGCGCACAATGTAGAAACACGGGAGTACTAAGAAACGCGCAAAGAGTCTCGATTCACGCCGGTCGCGATCTCAGCCCCTCCCCTGCCCCCCTTTTTTATCGGACCACGACGATGGGGAACGGAAGTGCGGTGACACGCGTTCGTTCGTTCGCTCGCGCGATCCGTCCGTCGATAAGGACGCACCATGCGATCGCGCGCGTTCCGCCGTGCCTCTCTTCCCCTTCCGGACAACTCGACAGGATAATTACCCCGTTCCGACCTTGACATTCGATCGCTCGGGGGAGAGCGAGGGTGCGCGAGGGAGACGTCGAAAATAGAAAGAGCCGATGCGGGATGCACGCGAGTACTCGTGACATAAATAGGTGCTTAAGAACGCGCGGGAGAGAGAGAGAGAGAAAGAGAGAGAGAGAGAAAGAGAGCGGAGAAGAGAACGTACGTGTCTGTGTGTTTGTACACGCGTCCGTGAACGCTCACCTCTTTATCGATTCGCGAGCACGTCCTTGTATACGCGCGTCTTGCGAGCTGTACATATACATGTATACCACCCAGCGCCTTCGCGGCCGAGATTTACGCGGCCTTGAGATGCATACACCATTCAGCGAGGGAGAGAAAGAGAGAAAGAGCGAGGGGGCGGGAAGAGAAGCAGCGAGGGAGAGTGAGAATGTCGAAGGGCCCTTCTGGCGTAACTTCCGCCTGCCCGAAAACGCCGACCTACTCCACTTCCCGGCGTGAGGGAGTTTACTTTCGGTTATAGCACGGCGCTCGGAGTTGTGTGTAGATATTTTGATAGGATGCGAAGAAATCGCGCCGGGACGGGTTATAAATCCGCGAGAGTTCGCGGAAGTAAGGAGGGAAGGGGAGAGAAGGTCGCGGGGGGGGGATTTCGGAGCACGCGCGGACGGGGAAGTTGGAAACGTTAAAAAATATACCGCCGCCGCGCCGAATCGATTCTTCTTGCATCGGGATTCGAGGCGGAGAGGTCGCTCTGTTGAAGGGTTCGGAGAGATAAGCGCTATTGGATACGCGCGAAATTGCGTCTTATCGCAGATGCGTGAATCGAGGTGTGCGACGGAATTACTTCGTCGCGTGGAACGAGATTTTACCTGCATCCGATTTACCGGTCGATTTACCTGAGACTCGCGCTATCGCGGAAGATTGTCACGATTTTTCATGAAACTTTTCAGTTAGATACGCGAGTATCGTATAATACGAGGCTGCAGTATCTGAGATCACCCTGTGATAAACATGAAATTAAGTATCATCGACGAATATATGAAGCTATTAGGTGTACAAATGAATAATCCAAATTATTTTAAGCAGTTATGAAATCAATTTTAAATTGAATAGATTTTCCCGCTCTTTTGTGATTATGCAATGTTGACATATATGTAGCTATTAAAAAGAACATATAGTTTGGCGAAAGGCCTAACATAACCTACAAAAGTATTCAGTTCAGTACAGTCGAAAATGGCAACAGATAACATGCATATCCGACACTGCATTCCTTACGAATTCCAACAAGGAAAAAATGCTGCAAGAGCGTGCGAATCGATTTGTTCCTTTCTCGGCGAAGATGTTGTATCGTACGATGTGTGCGCATTTTGGTTTAAGCGGTTTAAAAGCGGTAATTTCAGTCTAATCGACAAACAACGCCCTGGAGGCCCTCCGAAGTGCGGTAATGATGATTTGGAACAACCGCTCGCTGAGAATTCGGCACAAACACAAAAAGAGCTTGCAGAACAGTTGGGAGTAACGCAGCAAACGATTTCCAAACGCCTACATGAGATGGGAAAGATCCAGAAAGAAGGTAAATTGGTTCCGCACGAATTCACTGAAACCAACAAAAATCAACGAGTGGCAGCGTGTCTTTCTCTTCTCCATAAGCAGCGTCGAAAGTCTTTCTTGTGGAAAATCGTTACGGGCGATGAGAAATGGATACTCTATGACAATCCGAAACGCAGAAACTCATGGGTGAATCCCGGCGAATCATCAAAATCGGTCGCAAAACCCAATCGCTTCGGAATGAAGGTTCTTCTCTGCACTTGCTGAGATATCAAGGGTGTGCTTTATTATGAGTTGTTGGAACCGGGTGAAACAGTTACTGCGGACTGCTACCAACGTCAATTAATCTGCTTGAGTCAAGAATTGGAACGAAAACGCCCGTATACTGGCAAAGGAGAACGTCCAGTGAAATTGTTGCATGACAACGCCAGGCCACACATTGCTTCCAATACAAAAGACACCATAATGAGTCATGGCTTGCAGCACTTGCGGCGTATTCACCAGACATTGCTCCATCCGATTATCACTTGTTCCGGCCGATGCAACACGCCTTGTCCGATATGCACTTCCAATCAGTGGATGAGATCCGAAAATGGCTTGACGACTTTATCGTGTCCAAAGACGTAACATTTTTCCGAGATCGAATTCATCAGCTGCCTGAAAGATGGCTTAAAGCTATAGAAAGCAACGGCGAATACTTTGATTGAACAATTTAATTTACTTTCTCTTAAAATAAACCTTGAATGTAGCTGAAAAAATTGGATTATTCATTTGTACACCTAATAAAAGTCTGCAGCATTTTTGCGAACTTCCAGCCTCGACACATTAACGATCCTCGGAAATATCAAAGTTCTGTATTTTCCTCAGTCGAGGAAAAATATAACAATTGATTGTCGTTAGAAAAGAAATAAGAAAAGAAATAAAACGCCGAAAGTCGAGAACGACCCTGTATGGTGTAGTCCGGTTTCAGCAGCGCGAATAAAATCTTGCCCGACATTTCCCAGCTCCAGTTACTTACATCTCAGTCTAGGGCTCGAGCCGAAGACGAAGATGCCCGGCGCGGCGCTAAACATTCATCTCGCGCTGGGTCGACACGATTGATGCTCGCCATAATGCAAACCGAATTGCCAGAGCCCACATTCCGCGGGAATGCCATTGTGCCGTGGCTATTTTTCACTATTTTCGCGCGCGCGCGCGCGGCGCTGGCTTCGCCGGCGGTCGATTCTGGAATCGGTAAGCGGCCCGTGGGCGTAAATTCCGCCGGGGTTGTGACTTTCCGAGAATGTGGCGAGAAAAGCCGCATTACGTATTCACAAAATTGAGAATTATGCGCGCGGCATTCCGGTTAAGTAGTCGTACGAAATTTCGCGAAATTAGTATTTATACGCGCTTTGTTTTAGCTCTGACGCGCCGACGCGGGATACGAATATAGAGCACAAAGCGCGTTCGACGAAGCGCGGAAATCGATCGCAAAGTGCACCCTTTCAGCAATTCGTCGCGCACCTCCCATCTCCTGAAGGTAAATTTAATCATTCGATTTCATTTAAAAGAAAATTGAATCTTTCTAAACTGATGGTAAACTAAATTTAAGAGATAGACAGACAGAGAGAGAGAGAGAAAGAGAGAGAGAGAGAGAGAGAGAGAGAGAGAGAGAGAGAGAGAGAGAGAGAGAGAGAGAGAGAGAGAGAGAGAGAGAGAGAGAGAGAGAGAGAGAGAGAGAGAGAGAGAGAGGACGACTAAAATGTTATTTTAACCGAATAGTTCGATGCACCATTCACGTGCACGCACGTCGAAGTTCTAAAAATATAAACAAATAACAAAGTATTATTTTTTAATTTATCAGACAACACCAGATGCAGCGAGTATCTAACGCGAAATCGGAAACATCATCGGGTGGTTTATTGTTCGAAAGTTATTATTCTCCGAATAATTTCTGTCGCCTTTAACAGCGAGATAAAAAACCCTCTCCGACTAATCGAGAAATGCGTGGAGCCCCTCGTTCGTTCCTCCGTATCCTATATATTTCATCGATGAGAAACGAGGCTCGCGCGTCATTCGGCGAGCGCGAGGAGCAGCCGGCTCGTAAAGACATGTCCTTTGAATTTTTTCGCGACCGCACCTCTGAATTATCACGTCGGAGTTACGGCTACGCGAAAAGCATCGGAAGAAGAAAGTCCCGCGGATTAGCCCGGCGGGTGAATCGTACGCGCGCGCGCGCGCGAGTGCAAAATGCACGCCGCGCGGCGGTTATTACCGTGTGAGCGCCATCAAGCGCGAAGTCACGACAGCATGATATTGCGCATAAAGCAAATTACACGGCCTCTGGGCGAAATTATCGCGGCATGCAGTTTACATGGTGGTTAGGCGCGTTCTTACGCGTGTGCCGCTACACCGCGCCGCCATTTTCCAGCGTGTACCAAACAAACGTTTCATTAATGGAGAAACGTTTTATTAATACGGTCGCGCCACTGCGCCGTATGAATTGCACCGGCTTTGTCGCTCGTACATAATAGAGACGATTCGTGTTGATTCGAAAATAACCGGGAATTATATTTTTTGTAAATTTTATTTGTCACGCAGCGAACGTGAATTTTCAAGTCGTTAGAGTGAAATTCTCTCCGACGACGAAGGACGCGACGAAGGAAATTTGGATAAAATAATGCGGTAAAGGCGTAAAGAGATACGGACGCATTTAGAGAGAACGAGAGCGAGAGGGGGGGAGGGCAAATCTGTACTGAATTTCTTCGAGACACAAAAATGTGAAACAGAGTCTACAGCGCGTTTGACGAAAAAATCAATAACGCGAGCGTATTTAACGCTGTGCTCTATCGAACACGAAAGCATTCGTATATATAAATGGACTTTACGTTTCGTTCGTAAGATATCGAGCTAAAAGTTATTTCAATCCGCCAGAAACTTGCAGTCTGAGAAATTACATCCATTCGCGCTTTGACGTGCGGGCAAATCTCGAAAATAGGAGGAAAGAGATCGATGGCTCTAATAACTTGAAAATTAGCGACTCACGGCCGCGCGCTTATTCCCGGGGAATAAAGGAGCAGAAAATGAAGAAGGACACGCTTTTACGACCTAATTGGCCCATAGAAGAGGATTAAGATGGAAAATCCTTAATTTAAGACTGTAAACCGGAGAGTAATGGCCGGCGCGTATCGCGCGACGATGTGTGCGTGTATCGCGAGTCGCAGGTCGCTGATACGAACGACGTCAAGTGCAAAGTCACGAGAACGCCATATCGCGCATAAAGCCAGCGATATGGCCTCGCGCACACGACCCATCGCGTAACTCCCGCATCGCTTTAAAAATGATTTAGCGCGGCCACTTTTCCCTTAATGAAAATTTAACGCTGCCCATTCGTCCCGTCCTATTATTTTCCTTCCTACGTGCGTGTGCTCGATGTGCGGTCTTCGGCTTTCATGCTTTCGCGCGAACTCGCGCGTACGAAAATCGAGTACATCAAGCCCGAAGTCGAGAGCCAAGAACGTGAACACACTGAACCTTAATAAGCTCGGAAAAGTGAGACAAGCAGTCTCCCTTTCTCGATCAGTTATAACAATAATACATTTCTTCACGAATTTCGAAAGATTTTTCTGCTTCACAAGCTTTTCTGCGAGAAGTGGTTCTCCTAAGAATTAATAAAAAAAAAAAGTCCTTTCGAATACACAGGATATATTGCACTGATAGAAAAATATAGTTGAATTATATACTATAATCTCACTATATTTTATAGTTCATTTTGGCGTCAACCATACTTTTATAGTTGGTGGAACCTGCAAAATATAGTAGAATAAACACAAATATATAGTCAATGATTGTCTTAAATAATCGTTCAGTTACTTTTACCATATATATGGCAATTCCTCATTCGCAAATATAGTGAGATTTAATATTCATATAGTTACATCTGTCATCATTTAGCAAATATTCTGGTAACATTGACTATATAAAAGAGTTACTTTACCTACCATTTTATATCTGTATCCATACAATAATTTTAGTTTAACTTACTATAATTCTTAGTAAAAATATTATATATGGTTGGTTATACTATGCCTATACCGTAATTATTACCGATATTATGGTAATACTTACTATAAATATGATATTTCGGACTATAATTTAGTTGCTGTATCATTATATCAGTTCCAAATATCGTATACTTTCCTCGCAGTGTACGAAACTCAGCGAGAAAAAGAGTTGCAAGAGTCCTGAATCGGCCGACCGCACCGGATCATTACGAGAAACCGAACGCGCGTGCTTGCAACTTTGCAGCTTTGGCAATCTGCGCAGAAGCGGAAGCAGCGAGGCGTCGCGGCCAAGTTAGATTACAACGGGGAACCTAACAGCCGATTAGCGCTGGCATCCGCTCCGCGGCAAGATCGACGACGAAGACGCGTACACCCCCGCGGCGTGATGAATCGCGCGTAATCGAGCGGCTCGGCGAGAGTTCGGCGGGTTCATTTCTGCCCGTGGTTCGCTCTCGTCCCGTCGCTCGTGAACGGCGACGGCGAGCGTTATTATGCGAGACGGCGATGTCTGGGATGATAGCCGTAGGGCCGCCGCGGAGAGGGTGATTGTCGCCGGCCGCTATTGGCGCGCCCTTAACCCTAACGTAAGCGTGTGTAAGCGCGCATTACCGGTCGCCTCGAGTTATCTGCGTCGGCCACCTACGTTACCGCACAAACGCGCGCCGTCGTCATCGTCGTCGTCGTCGTCGTCGTCGTCGTCGTCGGAGCAGCTGCACTGCGGGATCCCGATAGTGCACGTATCCGCGCGGCCTATATGCAGCGTCGAATTTAGCCGTTTATGCGCTCCCTCGCGCCCCATTTCGGCCGAGCCCTGTCCGGGCGAAGGGGGAGGAGCGGCGCTGGCGAACGGCGATTTCGCGAGGACTCGGTGGTGAGAAGGATATCGCGCCTGCGACGACTATTGAATCGTGTTGTGCATCAATGCTGTGACGCTTCGCTTATTACTATTCAACGTTCCAATCGATACTCGCGTTAGATTCGTATTCATCGGCTCTCAAAACACGCTGAAAATTGCCGGTCAAAACTTTCGGACGCTCTAGTCCGCTTGATGCAGTTTCAAGTACAACGAATGTCCAAGCGGAGGACTCGAGTAATTAGAGACTCGACTAACATTTTCTGGAAGCAAGTTCCCTCGTTGGACCCTCATCATCGCCACGTCTCAAATTGCGCACGAGAAAGAGCGTAACGAAAGTCGGTGTAGATCCACCGTTTCGCTTTCTTACGAGAGGTTTGAAGACAAGATGCGAAGGAGAAGCTGTGTTACCTTCCCGTCGCCACCTTCGTCGAGCTTTCGCGCTAGCTTAGCTTTAGTCGGAATCAAGTTAGACAAGGGTCGAGTGGCACAAACCATCCTTCTCAGATCAAATTTTCGCGACCTCTCCTCTCTATGGAGCGCTCACAGTCCATGCTTATAAATTTACGGAGACTCCTGCTAATTTCTCGTGTCGGACTTCGCAGTCACGTTTTATCAGCAGACACTCGTTTCGTCGGTTAAAATCGAGTCTAATTAGCGGTACTCCTCGCATTCTCCTCACAACTCGGCGGTCGAAGCTTCGTCGCTCTCCTGCGTTCGTATTTTTAGCACATCGGTTTCCTCGCGCGAGCAGTTATTCCAGTTAATCTAATCTGGTTTCTATCTCTTTCTATCCAACTCTTATATCCGGCCAGAGCGAGCGAAATGAACGCATTGTCACGCCGCCGAGATTAATATCAGATTTTTGTCGCGGACAGCGCGCATTTTGAGCACGACTGCGCTCACGTCATGCATGTCCAAGTGCATACGTGCGCACCGCTGTCGCTGGAGGGTCGTAAGGAGGCTGGCTTGAGGGATTGTAGATTTAAGTCATGCCTTATCGCGCGAGGGAGTCGTAGCCCGCGGGCCTGGCATCGAGGATCATCGCGAATCGTCCTCGAGCTGGCTCGAGGACATTCCTCTCCGACGCGCGTTCCAGAGTTTTCCCGCGCCCTTGTACATGTATAGGCTCGAGGGCCGTTGGAAAAACAGCCAGCGATGTGAACCGGGCTCGTCCAATGGCGTAAATTTCGACGTAAATACTACGCGTCGCGTCGCTCCCGCGCGATGCTGTAAATTATTACGCGCCGTAAATCTCGCAGACCGAGTGGAATGTGATGTGACACTTTAGGAAGGTCGGAGGAATCGCGAAACAACGCGATGAAAATTTAGGTCGAACGTGTCGAAAGAAGATTTCGCCGAACTTGCGGGGGACTTACAAAAATAAAGAGGTGCAGGAGAAACCAAAGGTAACCATAGAAAAAGAATTATGTTATTAAGAGAGAAAAAGCGGTACGGAGGCGATGAAGCGAAGTAAAAGGAAGGACATGAGAGGAAAGTAAAGGATAAAAATCAACAACATTCGACAAGCGATATTAAGAAATTTCGGCCGATAAATTCGTTCGGAGCGTCGAGCACATCGTACGAGCGCGTTTCAGTGATACAGATACACGTTTCGTCAGGCGGGAGATCGCGCACCTCTTCAATGGAGATTCGAAATTGCGAGCTCGAATTGTCGACCTGCTATTTGTCGAGTTAATTGAGAGCGCCTGCGATTAGAAACGCAAGGAAAGAGCAAGGGAGAAGGTCAAGCCCAAGGCGACGGCCGTCGCGCTCGGTTTCGCTCTCGCTACGCCTTTGGCCTGGCGGCCGCCTTATGCCGTGCTCGTTCCCCTGTTAAGTCCGACTCTCTCGTGCTTGGCTATGCCCGAATACATGCTCACGTCGGTGGGCGACTGCATTGCAGTACTCTCTCCTCCATATGCCGGGTCGGCGTGCACCGGCCGAGAGACTGCATCGGGAGAGCGATAGAGGGAGGGAGGGAGGGAGGGAGGAAGAGAGAGAGGGAGGTGGGGGTCGAAGCGAGAGTGGGAGAGGGAGAGCGAAAAAGAGAGAGAGAGCGGATGGAAGGGCGGGGGACGACGAGTTTCCGGATTTCAAATTGCCCACCCAATGCCAACAAACTTTCTTATCGGATTATTTTACGAGTGATCGATATTTTATGGCGGGAATCTCCCTGGACGTCGCAACGACGGCTCACCTCCGCGCGATCCTTCGTGCCTACCGTTCTCTCGGCGCGTGCGGCCGCGCGTTCCTCGAGATCCTTCGGATCTCGGCGCGCCGAGGAGAAAGAGAAGCGGACACGTGTGAGCCGTATTTTCGTGTAATAATATAAAGTTCCATGCATGCGTGCATGATATCGGGGGGGAGGGAGGATTGTTGCAAGAATATTGCCGCGTAGATGCACGCGAATTTGCATCGCCGGGCATGACTGTGACGTGCGGCATTATTAGAGGATTCTCTGACGATTTCATCTTCCGCGATCATACGCGCGTGAAACATCCCACCGTCCCCAAAGAGGAAATAGCAAGTCAGCTCGCGCGTGTCAGCGCGCCGGCTGGCCCTCCGGGCGCAGACTGAGCACAATTGTCCCAAAAACGCGTAACAAAGCGGCGCAACGGACTGCCGTTGAAATTCCAAATCGCATCTCGGGTACTTTCGGGTACCGAGGTACGTTGCCGGATTTGTAATTAAGAAACGTTATTATATTTGTTATGCGAGTAACCTGTGCAACGTGATGATGCGGCACACTTCAAAACGTTCAACCATGCGTGACTTTATATATGTATAACTTTGTGCCCTTCCGTGAGGAAATTGCTAAACCGCCCCCATAGAAATGTTTATCCCGCATCACCGGTTTCCTTCTGATTCCTGTGCTGCTGATAATTTCCAATCGCTCTAAGAGAGCTTTCCTAATTTTTAGTAAAATTGCTTTCTCATTATTCTGCAAACAGAGCGATAATAATAACCCGAGTGATATTAATGTAACTTACGGCAATCCTGAGAAGATCCAACTTTTGGGAGAAGCTGTCACGTGTCTTGGTCTTAAAATAATACAGATATCACACGTCATCCTACGAGAATCTGTAGAATCGACAGGCTCGACATTCCGACACACGCGCAGAATATACCGAATTCTTAGCATGTAAAGCAACATGTTTACCGTACAAACTCGAGACCTCTGCAAGAGAGGACTTTGCTGAGAATCCCTCTGAGAAGCGCACGACAACGAACAAACGTAAAAGCCGGGCTCTTTCTCTCTCTCTCTCTCTCTCTCTCTCTCTCTCTCTCTCTCTCGAGAGAGAGAGAGAGAGAGAGAGAGAGAGAGAGAGAGAGAGAGAGATGCGAAGCTAGAAAGGCGCGGGTAACGAAATTCTCTCAATTGACGCATCTATCGCGAAGAGGGCTCGACCTGCCCACTCGTCGTTTCGATCTATGCTCCCACCGCGAGGCGGGAGTTGAGGGCATGGCGAAAAGTTGGCGCATAAAAAAGCTCATAAAAGCCAATGATGTCGTTCGCTGTAATTCAACGTCTCGCAGGAACGCGCCTGTAAATGGCGCAGCGGCGGCGGCGCCGACAGTTTCGAAAAGTACGCAAGGCTGCGAAGAGAGCAGGAAGGCGCGACGGAGAACGACGACGACGACGACGACGACGACGGTGTGTGCGAACGCAGGAGAAAGCAGCGGATGCACCAGACCGAGGCTCGGAGCGGTCCAAGGGGACGTAGGTGGAGGGTGACATATTTTCCGGGCGCAGCGTCGGCCGGTGGCAATTTTGCCACGCGTGTTTTTCCCAAGATTTATGTCCGACCGTGCCGCCGTTTAACGGCGCCTCTTGCCTCCTACGGTTATTATCGCCCCGACGCGACGCCGGGCGCCGCCCCGCGACGCTCCACGAGTTATCGCCCGATAACTGTCTGGGTCTTTTCGGCAGCGCGACGCTGCACAGGAAATTCCAAAGCCGAGCCCGACGTCGACGACGACGACGACGACGACGACGACGATACGCCCGCATATGCTCTCTCCGTTCTCCCTCTCTGCCGGCGCGTCCTTTCTCTCTTTCTCGCACGCGCGCTGAATTAATCTCTTATCTGGCTCGTAGTTACTGAATATCGCGCGGAGAATTCCGATCGTTCGACCGGAGCGTTCCGAGCGAGCGGGCGGATGAAAATGATATAAGTACGCGCGAAAGCGGCACGTGTTCCCAACTCGGGCAAATCCGAGTCGCGTGACGTAAGAGGATTATTACGGGAGGATTCTTGGACGATAATTAGCGGGAGTCGCGAAAGAGCGACGGAATGAATAGCGCGCGCGCGTCTTACGTGAAAGTATCAGTCGCGAAGTTACTCGGAGCAGACGGACGTTTCGTTTAATTAGCAGTCCGAAGGCGACGACTGTTCCTCCGATGTGTCCGGTAACTTCGACTGGATCGATCTCTCTCGAAGATTACGCAATTTATCGCGATTTATCAGAAGTCGCGAGTCTCCGTTTATGCACTCCGTTGTACTCGCAGCTGCCCTCGTTCCGCTTCGACCGGCATACGTCTGGCGCGCGTACATTCTTCCCTTTAATTTAACAGCGCGACATCTTTAAGGCCGTGGAAACCTCCTTTTAATGACATTCGCGACTTACTTCGCTATCTTACGGCGCCGTAACTCCGCCGCCCGCGCGTAACCGGCTTCGAGAGACTGGCGGGAGAATAAAAAGAGAGCCGAAATTAGAGGAGGATGATGCTGCACGAGCCCGAGGCTTCGGGATCTTGAGGTATAACGGGAATCCCTCTCGCCGGCGCGGCGGTACGTCGATAACGTCGATAACGCCGGCCGGCCGATCGACCGACGCGACGGCCGGCGACGGGAAACTAATTTCTGGCCGGAAGATTACAAACGGCCGGCGGAACACGTCCGATGGAAATTTACCGGTCGGCTCGCCGCCGTGCGCTTCAGTGAAAAATCGACTTGTCGCGCGACCCGGCTGCTTCGATCGGGTCGGACATAATTGCCGCAATTACGGGGAACTGCCGCCTGTCCGAGCGACCTGAAGAGGCTAAATCCGCCGACTGATGAGCTCGTCGTGCGTAATTGTTATTCCACCTGTCGCTCTGGCCGAGGTCTGACGCGCGCGCGCGCGCGTTCGTCCTTAACGATGAGATCGTCAGTCTTTTTAAAGCTGATCCCTCTTTACGGACTTCCGCGGACCGCGGGTTTTCGGAGGAACCTGAAGGGATGAAAGTGACAAAGTGAGAATATACCCCTTAAGCTTCATTTGCGAAAACGGAGTTCCCTCTTCCAAATCTCATGTTGAAAAAAAAATATATATATATATATATTTAATATAGAACACGTATTACGCGAATAATCACGCGGAAGTGTCCGCGATATGAGAGGAGAAAACGAAGCGGAAGAAATAAATTAAGAGAGGAAACGAATGAAGAGTAATGGAAATGTCCGAATGCATTTAAGCGCGAATCGCGGCGGGATGAATTACTTGGATTCGATTAAATCGACCTATACTTCACGGCCGAAGACCAGCGAGAGGAGCACCGACACGATCACGGCTTATTTAGAGGGGATGCCATTTTCCCGAGCCGATGGTGTAAAGATTCTTGCCAATTCGCGCTAATTTGCGCGAAGGCGGGATCTCTCTAGCTCTCTTCGCCTCGTCTCGACTCGCTTGGCTCGCGAGGCAGGTCACGTGAAAAAAAAGCAAGAGGAGGGGAAGAAGAGAGGAGGAAAAGGGAGAAAAAGACGCGGCAGGTCAGCCGCTTTCACGCGTCCCGGCATTCAGCGAGAAATTGGGCCGAGCGCGCTTTAAGGCTCACTGAAAGCGGAAGGATGACGAGAGGCGGCCGGGGGAGGAGGGTAAGGACGGGAAAAAGGGTTCTTGTACGAGCGAATTTGGAGAGCGTCTTATTTCGTCCCTGAAAGGACCGCATGCACTCGTCCGATATTTGTTATCATCTAGTATCTCGATTATCTCACGCCGAACAATTTTCTCTCTCTCTCTCTCTCTCTCTCTCTCTCTCTCTCTCTCTCGTTCTCTCGCAACCAAGCCCGTCCTCCTCCCTCTTTTTCTCACTCCTTTTTTTACGACACGCATACCTGCTCTCCCCCTTCCTCTTTTTTCCGTCGCTATCCTCGAAAACGTGTCGAGCGCCTCGGGGACAACTTTCAATCGCGGCCCTAATTGCGTAGCACGAAAATGCTCACCGTTACGCGCGAATCGGGCCGGTGCATTCGCGAGTGCGTTCTGTTTGTCGCGGGAAAACAGAGGACGACGACGGTCGTCGACTCGAGTGAGCTTCTCTCTCTCTCTCTCTCTCTCTCTCTCTCTCTTACTCTCGCACGTGCGCACGGCTTTTCCCGCCGTGAACGGGTTGTATTATGCACCCGCATGCAAATATATCGTTCAGGTGATTGCGGTGCAGTTCCCAATGACATTTAGTTAAACTTTGAGTTTGTATCGTTGTACAAACTTTCCAGCGGCTCGGGATAAATATTGCTCCATCGTCGAAATAAAATCCGTCTATGCAAAATTCGAAGAAGAAAAAGAAACGCGAGAGGAAGAGGGAGGAGAGATAGGAATATGTGTTATAAAGTATTCAACTTCGGTCAAGTATCGATCATCTTAACTGCGCGGGAGTTCGTATTAAATAATGGTATAAACGTCGAGCTTTAAAGTTTCAACAGGGAGCTGTTCTTTTTCGGGATAAATTGCTTTCGTCGCGATGCAAGATGTCGTCTCCAGGGACCGTTTGATCATTTCTAGCCGGCTTGATTGTGTATCGAAAGTGTCTATTCCTATACAGAGAGAGAGAGAGAGAGAGAGAGAGAGAGAGAGAGAGAGAGAGAGAGAGAGAGAGAGAGAGAGAGAGAGAGAGAGAGAGAGAGAGAAGGTGAGAGGAGGAGAAATAGAGAAAAAAGTCGACGTGCGAATCTACGTCGAAACGATGAAATATGATGATCGCACCGTGCTTCGTACGCCGACACCTCGCAATTAATATTTAATTAACAATATCAAAACAAGACAAGTCAGCCTAGCTCGCGCGCGCGCGGGCCAGGAGGCGCTCCTTCTGCCCGGAGGCCGGCGAATCGATAATTCATGGACAAACACACTTCCGTCGAAACTGCCGACATAAAGTTATCGTCGTCGAAGAAAAATATCCGCGGGACGTTGTGCCGCGCGCTGCAAAATGGCGGACGGAATTTACCACCTGCAGCTGGACAAGCGGACACGTAATTAAGCCGAGCGGATAAACACGCAATTACCTCGGCGACGACGTGGGGGTGGGCGCAGGGGATGGGGTGGCCGTACTTGGTAGAACCGACGGCGCTGGTGGTAGCTCGTGGCTCGGTAGAACCGACGAGGATGGTGATAGTAGCGGCGGCGACGGCGGCGACGGCGGCGGCGACGGCGGTGGTGGTGGTGGTGGTGGTGGTGGTGGTGGCTGTTGTCGGCCGGTCGGCGAGGGAAGCGTAGGGAAGAGAAACAGTTGTTCCCGATCCCGTTACTTCGCCCCCGACCGCCCCTTTTTACATTACCCCTGTACTGCGGAGGAGCGGCATAATAATGTTCGTCGTCGGCGTGCGACTCGGCGCGTTAACTTTCCGGCCTTATTATTATCCGCCCAGAAGACCCCGGATAGACAATAACGATGCTGCCGAGTATGAATTACGAGCACGACCCCTCCCACGTCCGCCCCTCCCGCTATTATAAAGAAGCGTTATCGGGGCACTTTGCGCTTGCGTAATACACGGAGGCGCTTGAAAATTATATTACCTAATTACGAACGCGAAAATGTGAAACGAGAGAGCTTGACTGGCGACCGGCGAGCTGCTGGCGGAGTTCACGTCGCTCTCTGTCTTGGAATTCTTCTTCGCTCGTGTAATTAAAGATTTCGGAGCTTTTCTCGGAAGGTCCGCGATCGCGTTTCTCACACGAGCCGATGTCTTGGATTCGTCTGTTGGGACAAGTTTCGATTTTCGGTGTCCGCCGTTTAGACTATCAAAGGAGTTTCGAAATGTCAAAAGGCACGCTTGAGATACCCCGAACGATGCAACTTTTTTGCAACGCGCCGCTGAGCGAGACAAAAGGGTCGCGGTATGTGGCGGAAGTTTCGCGTCGAAGTCCGCGCGCAGCTTTAATTTAGCCCGCGCGTTGCGACACTCGCCGGCTAACAAAAGGCGAGGAGGATTTCTCACGGCAACAAATCATTCGGCCATTTCTTCGCTTTCCGCGGACCGAATTTTCCGCTCGCCGACGCGTGGGATTGAAATATGGCCCGGCAAAGGAATCGCACCGTGCCGTGGCCGCTTCTCTTCGTCGACGGTAACGCGAGTTTCTCTTTCTCGAACTCGCGCCGGATCGAGGGAGTTTATAGCGCTCTGCGTCGCGTCGATTCCGCGGGATTTCTCAGTAAACCTCCGCGATAGAAGAGAACCCTTATATTCGGTGAGCGAGGGAAGCAATTGCGCAGGCGATGACTGATATTTCAAATGCAGGAAAAAGCATCGATTCGGATCTTAATAATTTTCGATTGGTTGCATATGTTTGTGTGCCCGTATGCGTCGTATTTGTACATTCGTCGGCAAGTATAAGCGAATCGATAGGATAAAATAGACGAATTTGTGAATTTTTATTTATCTTGACTGCATCCAAGATCTTATTTAATTATTAAGAAACAAGAGTGTTGTGGTAATAACCTCACGTGCGTATCGACGAAGATCGACAGTCGACTCGAGAAATGACCGCAATTATTTATGAATTTTTAATTTATCAACTTAATTATTATTTAATTTAATTTTTAATTTATGATTTTTTATTTATTTTCACCGTATATCCAAGAGTCTTATTTAATTATTAAGAAACAAGAGTGTTGTGATAACAACCTACCTCACGTGCGTATCGACGAAGATCGACAGTCGACTCGAGAAATGACCGTAATTATTTATGAATTTTTAATTTATCTTCACTGTATATCCAAGAGTCTTATTTAATTATTAAGAAACAAGAGTTTGGAGTTGTGATAACAACCTCACGTGCGTGTCGACGAGGATACAGTCGACTCGAGAAACGACCGTAATTTTTCGCGACAGTGAAGAACATCGTGCGCGGTCTTCAGAATTCATCGAAGCGGGAATAACACGGGCGCCTAGTGAAGCCGCAAGTTACGAGCCAGTTACGGTAAGTTCACTTTAAGAGTACCGTAAGGCACGAGCTGAGGTCAGGGTGCAAGATTTAAACGGTGGGCAACACGATGAGAGTCGTCGCGCGGGCTTTCGGTCGCGATTTATTGTTTTTCCTCGCGGCGCGGCGCGGCGCGGCGCGGCGGCGAGTGTAGAGCTTCCGGGAGGGGTCACAGTTAGGGCTGCGTTTTCCAGGCGCAGGAGTCGCGGCTTCGACTCGCTCGAGCGGGCATAATCGTGTTAAGAACAATAACGGAGGTAATAATGGGACTTTATTACGTGGGCGTCGTGAAGCCAGGCTGCGCCGGCTGCGCGCCCAGTTACAACGCGCGAGTCTATAAGTAACAGCGGGAATTACGGCCCCCGCGAGATGCCGGATGGCGAATAAACGGCGCCCAAGAAACGGTAACCCGCGCTCTTTCAAAGCCGATTTACGGCGGATTTTATTTCGTAACAGCGTTACATAGCGCGTCGTGTCTTCCGCAGGACGGCTTGAAAATAATCGTCGAGTCGTAAAAGATCGCGGATTAAGCGCGAATGACACGAGCAGGCGCAGCTTCTGGAGGTCCTGCGGCCGGAAGGCTGCGAGGGCGAGAGAGAGAGAGAGAGAGAGAGAGAGAGAGAGAGAGAGAGAGAGTGGGAGAAAGGGAAACGACGGGACAAAGTCCCGTCTGCAGCGCGATGAAGAGCTCTCGCGACGAGACGGCACACTTCGAAAATGGCAAGCGGCCGAGTTCGATACGTAACAACTGGGAGCGGTCACGGCAATTCTCATGTCGCGCTTTCATTAGCATTCGCCGTGCACGTGACCTAACGTGGAATCAGCGTTTACCGCATCCCACCGAGTCAGCACGCGATCGTGAGAGGGTGTCGCTGCGAGAATGTCACGTGTTTCGGCAGACGGTTGCGTTATATTTAGAAAGAGTTCCGCATTTTGGAAAAAGGACGCGTAAGAATGAACTCGCTTCTCGGGGAGAAAAACTATCGGAGGTTCGCTGAAAGCTCGTTGGGAATCTTCCCCGTTGTGCTCCTCTCTGTAACAGTGCGTGCGAAATATCTGCATCGTCATCGTCCGCCATTTTTGATCAACTTCCTTTGAGCCTATGAGATTAGCCGAGCGAGGGACCGCGACTCGCGCCGACTAGAAATTTTGATCAGGTTTACCTAACATTGATAAGGACCTAATAGGGTGAATGAAAAATAATCCTAAGTAAGTCAGTCCTTATAATGTTCTAACGACAAATAAGTAAGGAAGACCTTTATAAGGTTATAATGATTGGGTCCACATTAGGACCTTAATGTACCAACCTAGTGTATGATATAATATGGTTCAGTTGATCAGGTCCTTGTCGGGATTTTATTCATTGTACCTAACATGATTTGCATTATCAAGTTTTAACAAAACAATTTTTGGGTGTCATTTCCAAATATAAAGATGTTTGCATTGGAAAAACACTTCAGATCACTTGAATATATTTGTAAAATACTATAGAATCTATCCTTTTTTTAGCAGTCAATAAATAAATTGTAAAATTAAGGTGACATGCAACTTTTCTCTTTAACACTGCTTTGTGTCTTGTCACCTTGTGATACACCTTCATAATCCTATGATATTCATTTAAATGTTTCTTTTCCGAAACATTTTACAAGTATGCTCGAGCGATCTAAGATATTATTTCATGCAAATATCTTTTTATTTGGAAATGACACGAAAGAATTCTCAGCGTGTCATTTCTTATTTCTAATGTCATCATCCAATATAGCCGTGGCGAATAATCAGGAACTATAATTTGAAAAAAAAAAAACGAAATAAAGATTCCATAAGGTAACTCAATAAGGACCTGACTAGGAATCTTTACTAAGGTCCTGATATCCACGCTGCGTTACATGACTTACTAGGACCCAATATTTTTACCTTATTGGGACCTGATGTCCAAATGGCCTTTAACCTGGTTAACCTGATCAGGACCATGGGATAAATTTCTAGTCGGGATGTCATCGTGGACGTCTCTCGCGAGCGAACAATCGTCACGACGTCACCATCGTCTGACGATTGCCGAAACAAGTTCATTAAGGGTGATAAGAGCTCGGCGAAGGGGAGGAGGGGAGGGGACGATCTTCTCGCCGGCGGAATCGACATTTCTCCCGCCGCATTTTCCGTCGCAGCGCCGACATCGGAAAATCTCCTGCGATGAAATCCGTGGGAGCAGGTGCAGAGGGAAGGGGTCGTAGGAAGAGGGGAAAGCGGAGGGAGGGAGGCAGGGTGAGAGATAGGCCGCGTGGCGACGGGACTGCGGGGTGGGCGACTTACTTTTGCGGCTGCGGAATGTGGGTCGCGCGAAAACGCAATCTTCCAGCTCGATGCGCCGTGCAATGGCTGACGTATCCGCGGCGGTTTCCTACTCTCCGCGCTGGAGATCACAAGCGGAGACACGGACGCGGTTATGAACTGTGTGTGAGTGTGTGTGTGTGTGTGTGTGTGTGTATGAGCGTGTGCTGCGAGATAAAGCGACTGTCTAATTCAAAAGGAAAAACCAATTAAGTCCGGCAGCGTGTGAGCTTTTCAGACCGAGAAAATGTAGGGAGCGGGGGCGGGGGCGGGGGAGTAAACAACGTTGAATTAGAGGGGCGGAAACAGACGAGCGCGTCTTACATTATGTAAAGGTTGCTCAGCTCGTTACAGAGATGATGCCAATATTTCAGGGGGACTCGGTGCAATCAGGCGGAGTACTTGTGAATGCATTGTATATGCCGCGACGTTCCCCGCGAGAATGTAATTGTCGGAAAACGTAATTGTGAGTCGGGCCAATGCCTAGAGGTATTTTGTACGCGACAATACGCGTCAGTGTCGCGTGAAAAAGCGAAAACCAGAGTTCACCGGTCCTTACGTATACAGAGATAAGAAAGTGTTGAATTAAATTAAGAACTTAATCTTCTTTATATAAGCGAAACGTCATGAAATTGATGACGTTCCAGGTCCAGAGAGAATAATTCCAATAATCCCACAAAAATGTCGCGTTACAAGCGCCCCGCCGGAAACTCGCCGACGTGAGCTTCGCAATCAGTTCTTATTATTTCTTCGAATCTCGATAACGTCTCCCTATTGCGAAATCACCGGTGAATTCCCGTTACACGTTATCTTCGCGAGGGTTCAACAGTACACGGGAGCGAATCTATCAGCGAGCGCGGGTCGAGAGATGCGAGCGTGTGCGCGCGCGCGCGTGTGTGTGTGTGTGTCACACTTTCTTCGGATAGAACATCGTCGTAGTGTAACAGCGGAATATGTCCTCCACTATCTTACCCCCTGCGGCCCATTTGCTGCTCGGGAGATGATCCAGACCGAACTTAGCGGTCCGATACACGTGACCGATACAGCCGCTGCACTTCGCCATTAAGGCGTAATTGAGAATCGATAGCCGATCCCCACACGCGGCGTAGCCGATATCGGGGCTTCCCCGTGATTTTAATAAGGCGACGTCCTGCCTTTCGAGCCTTCGTCGCCTCGCCGCTGATTCGCGCTGAAATTGCGCTAGGGATGAATATCGAGACTTTTATGTAGATAGAGCGACCGCGTCCATCACGCTCGGAATTTACATGCCCCTCGCGATGTCGCAGCGAGTGTGCAGCGCGATTGCACTCTAACGAACAAATAGTGAGAAGAGGCTGTCTCTTCTTTTTCTTTAATAATTTGTCAGGCGAATTCATCGCGTACCGGAACTTGTCGCGGTGCTGTGCGCACCGCGATCGCGATCGTGCAGAAGTAAGTTGTTCCGCGATGTCGAGCGTTCATCAGGAGAGCTTCTTTTCCGACTCCACAATCCTCCGTGTTTGCTTTCCCTCGGCGGATCTCGTTTTTGTATCTTCATCTTCCCTCCGCCCTTGTCCTCGCAGATTTTCGCGCCATGACAAGCGGCACTGCGACGTTCGCGAAATTTAGTTGCGCGATACGCAATTAATATTTCGAGTTTCCGCCGGTTAAGGAATTTGCAAGTAAATTATAAAATTTCCAAAGGACGCGTAGTGTTCCCTTTGTCTCCCTCCCTCCCGTGTAATTTTCCTCGCAAATCCTCCATCTTCTCGCCTCCGCGCGATCTTCGAAAGCACCCTCCCGTCTTATCCCCGGAAACTCAGCTTGTGAAACTTTTGTGTAAAAATATTCCGAATGCGCGTTCATATTGTCACGACTGGATCGACCGCTCGGGAAGAATCGGCACGAATTGTTGTCAAGGGTGCTGAATTTGTTTTTTATCGCTGGATTTTTGGCTAAAAAATCCAGTGATAAAAGAGTAATAAAAAATCCAGTGATGAAAAACTAGAACATGTGTATAAGCGTAACTAGTAAGTAAAACTCAACGTATAATCGGATTCCGCCAAGCCTCTCCACGAATACGCGACGCTGTTACGACGAGCAGTCGGTAAAATAATCACCAGTCAAACAAGAGAAATGATAGAAGTAGCAAAAATGTAAGATCAATTGTCAGCCCACGTACGAGTGTTTGTGTTGCATTATGCGTGGTTTTCATTACGCGCGCGCGCGCGCGCGCCCATTGTTGCACTCCGTAAGCTGTCAAGATAAATAACGCGGTGCGTAAGAAAACTGTATTATCCAGTTAAGCATTTCGAGACACACCTTTGGGTCTTGCTGTTCCACCGGCGCTCGGGAAATTAGCATAAATTTCTGCGCATGCAGATTGCCCGCAGGAATAAGTTTCAATTTTAAAAATGTTTCGCAAATGAAATTTTCATTCGCGCGAATTAAATTTTAATTCGCACTTTCGCGTGTCACCGCAAGATCGAGCTGCACGATTACACGACTATTTATCCCTCCTGCCTCGCGATATTCGGCCGTAAAGTGCAGGATTACAACGCCCGATTGTAATGGAAAAGACACCGCGGTGCGAGCGGCAGAGAAAGATGGACAGCGACTGGCATAATGAAATGCACGCCGCGAGATTGCACTCCTGGTTATGACAATGCGTGAAAGTTTAATCGAAAAGCAATTTGTCACGACATTATCATGTGGTAAACGCGCGATTATTTGCGGGTGTAATTACGAAATTTGTATTGAAAATATTTCCGCCGCGACGTCGTTATCGCGCGCGCGCCTCATCGTGCAATTTTGTTTTCCCTAATTAGCCATAAAATAACCGCAACGAACGCCCTGGAAATTATAGCAATTACAAATGCGATAATTGCGCGTGAACGCCGGGCTCCCTCCGCTCCTCCCATTCCCCGCCCTACAATCGCTATTCTCTCCCCGTCGTGAGAATTACCGACGGCTTAGTATATCTACTTCTGCTTTCTTTCAGCTCGAGGGAACTGAATAGACTAGCAGTCATACGATCGTATCGAAAATCTGTAAATCGGACGAGTTATGACGACAGCTCTCTTTCGCTCTCTTTTTCTCGTCTCTCGTCTCATCGGTTAGATACGGCCCGATGTCTCCCGCAGCACAATTTCTCATTATTGGAAAAATCTATGGACTTCATAAAGCACGTCAATTCTGTGATTCCCATATGAATTTGAGAGAAGAAGAAAAGCGGACGGTCGTATTAATTATTTCCTCCCTCTCCCTCTCTCTCTCTCTCTCTCTCTCTCTCTCTCTCTCTCTCTCTCTCTCTCTCTCTCTCCTTCGAATTTACGATAAAAATAAAGGTTTACTACCTCACCGTTTAATTTTTACGACGTGATTGTACGACCGCAGTAGCGTCGGTTTTTAATTCCAGCGATTAAGATAAATCGTCTTCTACGTCGACAGTTCGGAGAACGTTCAACAATATTACTCTCTGACGCTCTCTTTCTTTCTCTTCCTCTCTCTACGAGGCGAATGAATCATTAATGTGTAATATAGTTGGCAACTCATATGTGTAATTTCCGAGTTAGGATTTGTCAAGTTTCTACGTCCAGCGGCCTTATCGAGACGAGTGGCGCAGCTGTCGAGTCTGTTCGCTCTCATGTAACGGTGAATTAATTATTTATAATTACCGAGCTCTCTCATAATATTAATATGCATCGATCGCCGTAGCGTACGCGCCTGACAAGATAAACATATCCGTCCCCCGCCCTGATTGCACCTGCGCTCGCTCGCGCTACTTTATACTGCAAAACGCAAACAGCTTTTACGGCTCCACCGTTCAATCACGGGTTCGTTATTTTCGAAGGGACGCGCGTTTCCCGACCTGGGAGTCGGCATATAAGCAAAATAACGATGATCGACGCGCCTCGTGACCTACAAAAAGTAATCGCCGAACAACGAGTGTTCGCGCGCGCGCGCGCGCGCGCGATTGTATTATTCGTGATGTTTACGCATAGAATCGAACCGCGGCGCGTGGAAAAATGCCAAAGCGGCGGCGTTGGGTAATCGATAAGCCGCTAAATCTCCCCCTCCCCCGCCCCTCCCCCCCCCCGCGAGAAGGAAGCTAACGCTGTTAAGACGCATTGACAATATGCCGCGTCTCGCTAATTCACACGGAATACGACTGATAACTAATTAAACATTACGGTGCCGCTAAGGAGACGAACTGACAACACGCGTCGCGTATTTATTTATACCGTGTCTTCGGTTAACTACCCTGTCTTTGATAACTGAAACTTCCCCGCCGGCGGAAGCTCGGTAACGATCAATGGAAATCAACGACCGGTGACGAACGCGTTAATGACGGCGCTCGGCGTCGTCGTAACAACTCGTGAACCCGCGTCGGGTTGCATCACAGCCACTGGCCGACCGAGAGCCATGATGAGGTCCCTCGGCAGACCGAAAGCGATGAATGCACTAATCAGCAAGGCGCGAGTGCGAGCGCGCGCACACAGTTGGCGTAAATTCGATGAAATTAAATATCGAGCGCAAACAGCCGTCGACGAGAATGTGCTTCCCTCGCTCTGTTTCTTCCTCGCGTTCCCTCTCACTCCTCTCTCTAACTCTAGTTCTCTCTCTCTCTCTCTCTCTCTCTCTCTCTCTCTCTCTCTCTCTCTCTCTCTCTCTCTCTTTTTCTCTCTTTCCACGTTGTTTCCCGAGGAAGATCGGACAGACGAACTGCGAGAGAAACGGCTCCGCGAGGGAAACGCGAGAGAAGGAATTGGAGCGGATCTCGGAATGGATAATTCAGCGGGAATGGACCTCGCGTTGCAGCCCTCGGCACGCGAAGGGTCGCCTTCGGGATTCAGACGGATATTGAAGGGATGCTCGCGCTCGCGATGGAAATTAGAAAGTCACGACGTCTCGAATTTGTAAAAGGGAAATTTCGAGAGCTACGGCGTCACGCGCGGTTGATTGTGGGACGGCTTATTAACGGGCGGGACGTTGGGAGGTTTAAGGGTCGTGCGGCGGCGAACTCGGAAATAATTGAAAACGAGCGAAAATATTAACTGTAGCGATATGTGACGAATGCGTGATCGATGTCTTTCTTGAAATAACAAAACCGTATATTCGCATCCGATGAAATAAACTGCGATCCCTCTGTCTCTTTAACTGCATTTTACACACACACACACACACACACATACATGAAGAAAAAGTTTGACAGGAAACTGACGCTTTATGATACCACGCTGATTCGAGCCGAGAGATTTTTCAGAGATCCCCGGAATATAGAAAAAAAATATTTGAAAAATATAGAAAACAGCGCCGGGGTAAGGTTCAAACTGCTGCGCAACAGACGAGTTGAACTAACATGACCTACTACGGCGACTTGGAAAAAAATATCGTGATGGAAACGTGACCACCACTTCGCCAGGTCGCGCCAAATCGCGAGGGTGACAGCAACTCGAATATTTCCGTGCGCGGAAAATAATTTCTCGCAATAATTTCGTCGGAAAGTCAGATGGATAAGCTTCGTCGACACGAAGCGAGATCTCTTGTTGTTTCGACATTTTTACGAGAAATTTCGATTGAGGTAAAATTGCAAGTTTGAAAAAAATAACTTGGGAGAAGATTATTTTCCTCAAACGTTTAGCGATGAAGCTTCGTTGCTTGTAGAAGTTTATACGCGAAGCACGCGTGTTTAGCTTTCAATAAAAGGCACGCCGTGAAATTATGCAGCTTTTAATTAGTGTCCTTGAACAAAAGCAGGAGAAAGCGCCGTCGCTGTGTGCGCATTGCAACTGTTATTACACGGGTATTAAGAGGACTTGATGGACTTTTCAAGCGAGATCGGTCCTTAAGTGACAGTGAGAAAAAGACGAAGGGGCGCATTTAAAGGATCGGCGCGTCGATCGCGTAATTAGTCACGACGCGCCGGAAAGGCGACGAGGGCGGCTTTGCGGAAAATAAGAGGGGCAAACAAAGGCGCGATGAATCACGGTCTGATTTGTAGGCGCAGGGCGATCGTGCGAGCCGGGCCCGGGCTCGTTGAAATTCCGCGAGGGCGCCGCGACTTTTTAAAGAACGAGCCGTCTGTGAAAAAGTGCAGCCTGAGTGAGGCTCCTCCAGGGCCAATTAACTTGTCGCGACACCCGAGAATACAGAGATCCTGCGACGATTCGTACAACGTCGTCGTCGCGTGCGAGCGGAATCGACGTGTAGGGTCTTCGCGCGAGCAAGATTTCCCACGTTTCCACGCCGCTTCAGCCGACCGTTTATTTTTGCTTCCAAACGAGACAAGTAAAAAAAAACTTGGCGCGCGAAACGTGTTCCGCGATGTGTGCAGTTTAGGTAAACCGGGAGCACGCGAATTCTCTGAAAATGAAGGCGGAAGATCCCGCCCAGCGCGAGCACGAAACGATGACACGGCTCGATGATTTCTCGCGGAGAGCGTCGCACAATTTCGGAAATAATCGACCTCGTGCCGTCGTTGAAAATAACTCTCTCTCTCTCTCTCTCTCTCTCTCTCTCTCTCTCTCTCTCTCTCTCTCTCTCTCCCTCTCTCTCCCTCTCTCTCTCTGTCTCTGTCTCTGTCTCTGTCTCTGTCTCTGTCTCTGTCTCTGTCTCTGTCTCTGTCTCTCTCTCTCTCTGTCTCTCTCTCTCTCTCTCCCTCTCCCTCCCTCCCTCCCTCTCTCTCTCTCTCTCTCTCTCTCTCTCTCTCTCTCTCTCTCTCTTTCTCTCTCTCTCCCCGCGTAAACATCGCGCCGCGTGCTTTCCCTTTAAAAATAAAAATGTAGTTGAGCATAATTAATTGTCCTCGCACAATTTACGGGTCATGCTCGTTAACCTTTGGACAACTTTTCCCCGAGTAGACGGCCAAAGTTTACGCGTCAATTATTATTCGTCACGGATCGACGGCTAATATCGACGGAAAGATCTTCCGCTCGAGCGACGTAAATCGCGATCCGGAACGATCGTCGCGCGCGAGCAACTCGCGCCAGGTCCACAATCACGCGCTTTATTCCTTGTCTTGCTTTTGTTTCGTTGTTTTGTTTCATTTCCTTTCTTTTTTTCTATGTATCGCTAGACGACACGATTTTCGGAAACGGCGAATCGTAGGTTCGATGTTTGCGATGAAATTAACGAATCGCAAATCTAGCGGGCCGACGTGTTATTTGTACGGCTGCGGAACTCGATAGTTTCACGATTTTCCAATTTAACGAATTAAAGGAGAGCGCGGCTTGCAGCCCACAGCGCGGATGTCGCGATTTAACGGCACAAAAGTTAGCCATAATTGAACGTCCCGTGGACCATCGGCTTTTAAATCCCAAAAATATCGCGCGCGATTTTGTTTGCTTGCGACTCCAGCGAGCTACGTGCAATTTGCGCTCTCGCGTGATTTCGCAAATGCGCCGATGTCGGAAAATCGACATCGTGTTCGCCGAGGCATCGACATAGACCCGATGCTTTCACGTCGGACTCCCCCCCCCCCCGTAAAATTCGCGGACGCTTATTCTTCTCGCGGATGGTAACGACGGCCGCTATGACGGACGATAACGACTCGGCCGTTCGACTCGCCGCTCTGTCGCGGCTCCGCCGGCGGGGCGTCAAATATTGCGCTCGCACGCGCTAATAACGCACGAATATATTAAATGCACCGCCGCCGATGTAATTTCCGCGCGGGCGAGTTTACGTCGGACGAGCTGACCAGCGGCTCGTAAAAGCCGATGAGTTCGCAACGAATTTACATCGAGCAGAGCGACGCGCCTTACTGTCTGCCGTCGTCATCACACAGGTTCTAAACGATCCACTCGTGCCGCGAATCGATCTCCCACGACTACCGGATTGATAATCCGGCTCGTGAATGTTCACCTGCATGCTCCGTTCTCGCGTCGATTTATATCCCGCCGGCACGCCTGCCAAGGAAAACGTCGTCGAACGAATGCGGATCTCTGGAGCAGCCGATGCGATGCGACGCGGTAATTAAGTGAGTAATTCCGGCGAGCGGATCCGCTTCGTTTCCTCGCGGGGAGAAGACGATCGCGCGCCGTCGTGCAAGCAATCTCTCTCAAGCAAATTGAGAGCGAAATCGCGATCACGCATGTCGCATATAAAACGGACGCTTCTGCCCTGCGTGAGAAAAAATTCAGCGAGGCCGAGCAACTTGGGAAACAGCGGTGGAGAAGTAGCCTCGATGTAATTATATACGAACGTCTCTCGCGTTGAGAGCCTTTTAAACAGCTCGACGCAACAGAGAAATCCTCTCAGCGTTGTTATTATCAGCGCGTTCGCGCTAACACGCCGGACCGCGCTAATTCGTATAAATTATCGACGATTAGCGAAATCACACGCATTTTTTCGCATGTTGTCGCTACACCTGCCCTTTCCATCGGCTAGCGGGTGTAAGATACGCGGTAAGAGACAAAGCGAGTCTGCGAGAGAGTGCGAGCTGAAAATAAGAAAAAAAAAAAGCTTCGCTCGCGTGTTATACGGCTTACGAGACGCGAGTAATCGGTCGTAAATGCCATCTTAACGCAGCTCGAGGCCACCCGACTATTCCCGTCGATTTTTTTTTCCCGAGCCTCACCTTTCTCGTGGATCGTGGAGCGACCCGCGTCGCGTCGTTCGCGCAAATCCACAACCGTTACATCGCGCGCTTGTAATCCGCGGCGATCTGTCCGCGTGCGCGCGCACGCGCACGCTTGGAACTTTACGACTGCTGTTACGATTTTACAGCACACAACACACACACGGAATTATCCAGTCGCGTGTATGCACGCGAGAACGCGCGCGCTGATATTTACGTACGTGTGCAGGTCCGATATCTCCGGTCACGTCCTCGATATCCAGTCGGCGAACAATAGCGCGAAAGGATATCGCGTGACGCGCTCTTTCGATTTCGCGACGGATTCTAATGCGCGAGCGGGCTCGAGTTCGAAACTCGAAACGAGACGCTCTTTTGAGTGTCTTTTGCCTTTGTGCGCGGGGCGTCGGTTCTACGCGCCCTCCTCCTCGCCCGCCCGTTCTGTCGTTTTCCATTTAAACACAGCGCGCAACCGTTGTGAAGTGCCGGGAAAAAGTATCGACAAATCGCGAGGCGCGAGAGTTCCGTTCCTCCGCGGAAATTTCGCGACAAGATACTCGTGCGCCGCACGGAAGAGGCTCGTTTGCGAGTCTCGGGGCGCGAAGTCGTGAGAGAGAGAGAGAGAGAGAGAGAGAGAGAGAGAACGGTCGCGCGCATTCGAAGGTTATTGAATCGGTCGAAGTGTGTTCGGCTAGATTTTTCGGCTAAATTTGAGTCTGTTGCATTCAATGGAGGGAGGACCGCTCGCTCAGCCAGTTAATCGTCATCGTTGTTTGATTCTGCGTCAATTCCAGCGGTATTTGTACATGTCACGAGGATATGGTCGACAGAGACAGAAAAATCGGACCGAATTTCTTGACAAAGCCGATATTTCGCCATTTTCCGCCGAAATATACACTTGTGCGAAGCAATAAAATACAATTCCGACCAACTTTTGTACCGTTTCGATCCGAATCGGCATCGAGCAACCGAAAGGAAAACAGGAGAGAAAAAGGTCACTCTTGTTAGAGTTTTGAGATGTTAAGAGACTATTTTAACTTCAGAGAGAAGGAGAGAAGGACAAAGCACATATTTATCAGCGCTAAAAATAAATAGAGTATCCTGGAATGGAGACTACACGGGCAAATGGCTCTTTAAAATTACAACGTCCGCGTATCAGCACGTCAGAGACGAAGGACAAAGAGTTTGATTCTTTTTAAAGGTCAACGACCACCTGACCAAAAGGCAAGAGAAGAAAGGGCCGGCTCGACAAGGGTTAAATGTGTTCTCGCGGCTCATTAATGTTCATCCAGGCTAACGAACTTAAGTGCGTGTGTGTGTGCGCGCGCGCGTGCGGAGGTGAAAGGTTTTCAACCCCTGCGAGGGGCGCGCGCGGTCGTGCCAGACGGTCTTCCGTGCCGTCCCTGCATTATTTGCGCGCACAGTGAGCGAAAATAATTCATTCTGCATTGCGAAAAATGCTCGGTTTGCGTCTCGACACGCTTCGAGAAAGCGCACCGTCCTACCAGATAATTCGCCGATGACTGAAGTCGTTTCAAGTTTGAGTTGATTTGCGCAATTATGACACACGTTTTTCGACCGAACACGCGTTTCGATCAGAATTCTCTTAGATCGTATCTGTCGTCCGAGAGAAATTCTTATTCTCTTATATCACCGTATAAGTTATTCCATTAATTTATATCGTGATGTATGACTACGCTGTTATCGCGTGACGTCGCGACGTGAGACAACGTACAAAAAAGAAACGAAGCAATTGTATCTAAACGGCATACTCGTCGGAAGAGACTTAAAAAAGCTCGCCTATCGTCCGAAAATAAAACTCGTGAACGTGTCGTGCGGCGATGATCGGCAGACGTGAACGAGAACCCTCTCCGTCTTTAAATTTAAATCTTTCAAACTCTTAACCCGTTCCCTTGTTCTCTGCGTACGAAAAAAGCACCGTGAGAAGCACGAGAGGTCTGGATATGATACTAATTATGGATGTTCATTATTATTCGAGCAATTCATACATCTTCGTGTATGATTGACATTTCCCTGGTCTTGGTGATTCAATAAAGTTAATTGAATTAAGCTTGTCACTTCGGGGAACCAGAACAAACGATCATATCGTAGGCGAAGAAATAGAAAAATGTAAATAATCTCCAAGGAGAACGAGAGCAGCAGAGAGGGGGAGAGAGGGAGAGAGAGAGAGAGAGAGAGAGAGAGAGAGAGAAGAAGAGATGCTGAAGGAAAGAAATGTTGAAATAAAACGGAGAAACACGTCTGTTGCGAATCCAATTAATTCCTTCATCGGAAAATAAACTTTCTGTGCAAATTGAAATGCTCAAATATAACGTCCGCTATGGTGTTTCGGCGCTACGCGAGATTGACAGCCTCGACTTCGCAGTCCAGCGACTAAATCGTCAAATCGAGTGTTTGTCTCGGAGCAACTTTGGAAACTGACGATATCCTGCACTAGAATATTTTCTCATCGCCGGGAGCGCTCTCGGACGAGAATTGAATCCGAATAGAACGTCCATTACTTTTATTAACGGATGAGAATATATCGAAATAACAAACGGCCCGAATAATGTATAGCAGTCGAGTAACGTAAACTGGAACAACGGCTATTTGCGAGTTGTCGCTCAAGTATCGCGAGGTGTTCTCTCCGGGCCGTTACGTTCAACACCGACGCAAGACTTCGCGCCGCTCGCCTCCTTTTTGCTCCTGACCGTTTCCGCGCTGTTCCTCTTTTATCAACATTCGCAACAAACAATCGCCCGTTGTCGTCGTTTTCCTCGAGCGAGCGCTTCGCCTCACCTCTCGCAATCGGGTCGCGGCGCGTGCTAATTTCTGGCCGTGAATTCGGCTTAACCGGGCCGGACGGAGCGAACTCGTCGGCGACGAAAATTCGACGGTGCTAAAACAATCGCACTAACGCGAAAATTGCATCAGACGCGCAATTCGCGCTAATTGTCCCGCCGGTCCTTCCAGGATGCGCGCATCCCCGGCCACCCACTCTCACGCCGGACCGTTCGCCGGTGATAACTGTCCGCCTCCTAATCTGCCGAGCTCGCGCTACAATACGGCGATGATTGCCTGAACGGTGCAATTTGGTATCCTCGAAACGGAAGACGCGACAGAGAGAAGAGAGAGAATGTATGTGTGTGTGTGTGTAAACTCTCCCTGCTCCTCAATATTCTCCTCCTCGCGACGAATTCGAAACACGCGTCGAAAACTACGTTTTCTGTTCGACAATCGCGGCAAGTCCAAGGTCAACGGGTCCTTTTCGGACGAAAAGGGGTCGCTAGTAGTGCGTTATCAAAATTCTGCAACGCCCACCTTAATTCCGCGTCCTTTCAGCTTTTCTCCCAAATATCAGCTGCAACGTTTCCGTATTTTTATGTAATAACTAGAAATTTCCCGTCCCGTTTATTTGCACGATACTATCGGGAGCGCTTTGACGATTTCCAACAAGAGGGCAATTTTCACGAAAGAAGGAGAGAAAGGGGGAGGGAGAGAGAGAGAGAGAGAGAGAGAGAGAGAGAGAGAGAGAGAGAAACTCGATGTTCCGATGAATCGGCTGCACGCGAGTTTCGAAAAGTAACGATCGGTTTAATCGCTCGCGTTTTCCTCTTTTCTTGCTCCCTCCCTCCTCCTGCGATTTTCCCGCGGCTCGCGCGGCTTTTCATCGAAAATAATAGGCGCGTTTAATCGCGCGACTTCGTCGCATTTCCACTCGCGGGAATTGTTATCCATTACGCTCCTATTGCTCGCGCCGCGATAGGCTGTATTTCTCCCGGCGGTGATCTATCTCCTTCTAGTAGCTCGTAGATACATGTACTTATCCGAGCATCCGTCTGCCTGCACGTACATCTCCAGAGAACTATAGCTCTTCGCGTCCCAAAAAGGATCTTCCATTCACTACACCGACCTGATGGTCTTTTCTCCTTTCACCTCGCCCTCTTCACAGATCCCCCCTACTCCGTTCTCACCCCTTTCTCATACCTATTTCCTCTCTTAACGGTACAAATTCGTGGCATTTGCATGTAAAAGCTAAACCAAGAGTATTCCTATATTTATCAAAACATTTCTTTCATAACCGTGCACAATAAAACAAATCTCATTTAGAAAATTTCCGCACCAAGAAGAGCCGAGCTTCTTTTTCTGCAAATATCCGGTACGAACTCTCGTCGAGAAGTTTCGTTTAACTGGAAAAAGTAATTTGCAACAAAGGGTGCAATATATTCACTCATGCATAAGTACACGTTGTAAAATTATTAAACTTTTATTCGCACAGTCGATGAAGCATCGTAATTCGCATCAATTTGCAAGAACTCAGCCGCAAGAATGAGATTTAATCGTCGGGCGTTCGCATGGAATATTTTCGCACACGCACTGAGTTATCGTTACGACGTTTTTAAAGCCCCGCGACATCCAACTCTCCATTTCTCTTTGCCGACTTCCCCGCGTTTTCCTCTCCTCCATTTTATCGAAGAGAATCTGATGATGGAAAAAACACCGCCGGCAGAAAACCGCGTCAAGTTGAAGCGCGACCGCGAGCGCAGCCGCGTGTTTAAGGGGACTGGAGGGTCAGATTGCTGAAAAATCGTGCTTGTTTTTGATAATATTTTCTGACGAACTGAACAGATATGCAAAAATGAAAATTTTAGGTATATTTATACAACATATGAAGAGTAGAAAAATTTTGTTTATTAACGAATATTCGTATAAATATACGATATATATAGTTGAAATATACTGTCCTTTTTCTTTCAAGTTATCGTTTTTGCAGTAATATCTCGGCTCTCGGTGGTCCGACCACCAGAAAAAAAAATCGAACAAAATTAACAAAATGGCAGCTATTATTAAGAAAAAATTCAAATTTTTCACTTCTTTTACGATAAAAATATTAATATCTCTGAATGAAATATTTGGACAGAGTTGCCCATGGTTCACCTGAGAGCCACATGAACAAACATTATCGCTTTAAAATTTCAAATCGATACGAAGCTCAGTTTTGGAGAAATCACTGCAAAAAGTTGAGCAATAAAATTTCGAGAAAAACGCGTTTAAAATTTAAGCGGACGTATACTTATATGAGTATTCGTTTAAAAACAAAATTTTTCTACTCTTCGTATGTTATATCAATATATAAATATGTAAAATTTTCATTCTTGCACATTTATTCAGTTCGTCACAAAATCATTATTAAAAACAAGCACGATTTTTCAGTAATCTGACCCTCCCAGTCCCCTTAACCGAAACAAGCGCATTTGCGGCACGAAAGAAACTCATCGATTGCCCGTTCGCCGCCGCTGCACTTGCAACCGCGGCGTGTAACGAGGCGAGCAAGAAGAGGCGAACGGGATTCGGTCATCGAAATGACGTTCCGGAGCGGCGACAAAGCGGCGCACCTCCGAAAACTGACACGCTTCATAACCACAGAGGACGCACCGGGCCGGATAAACGCGTTATTGGAAAGCAATCAGCGAGATAACGTAATTATCGAAGTGTACGCGCGCGCGCGTGCCACGCATGGGATCGTTATGACGACGCGGACGTTCGTCATGAGCTGAGAAACAGAGAGAGGGAATGCCTCGACGAGAAAGAGAGGGAGAGAAAGGAAAAGAACGCAGCGAAATTTCCGCTGGATCGACCGGTGAAAGCTTCAAAGCGATGAAACACCGAAAATATACACGGAATGCATCAGCGCGGCGGATTCGCCGATTCTCCGGCCGATACTTGCGGCGCGCCGATTTTTCTAATTAGAGACGAAAAGAGCTCTCGGCTCGGAAATGGAACGGCGCGATGGCGTCGACGGCGCCGTTAAATAATGCTACATTTTGCTCGGGATATACAGAGTGTCTGGATTCAAGTGTCCAAACGCGGTTTATACGCGAAACTTAAACTGAATAAAAAAAGTCGAGCACTTTGTAAACGGCAATTATTCAGACGTTCGTGAGAAAAGGATGGCGAATGGGAGTGCGACTCGATGTGCGATGAGGCGAGCTCTTTAGACAAAGTCTCTCATTCGACGCGCTTGAATCTATCGACAAGCTCTCGACAACGATGAGTGGCGCGTTCTGTCGCGTCGCACGCATTGATTGACCAATTTTCTCTCGTCGATCATCGCGGTGGTTTACAAAACGCCAGAGGATATTCCTCCGCTCTTGCTTTAACGAGCGCCATTTGCACACGAGCGCTCGGACACTTGAAATTGAGACACCCGGTGCACCTCGCGTGTGGTGCACTTCGCAGGCGCCGCGACCTCGCACGATTATCTCCGCAAGGAGGTAGCCGTGTCGGAAAGGTGCGAGAAGAGGCGACGCCGTATTTCCGTTCGGCTAGTTCCGAGAGACGCGTCAAACTCGAAAACGAAAATCAAGGTAAACTCGAGAGCCGCCGGGTGGAAATGGAAACCTGGGCGGTGGAAGGTGGACAAGCAAAAAGCTATCCGCCCGGGGGCGAATAAATATTAACTCTTTTATAAATATGAAACGCGCTCGGCGCATCCTCTTGTTACGTTGCCGGCGGCGGACGGACGAGCGTGTGTGGCCGCGGGATAGGAATGGAGGAGAGCGCAGGCCAACACGGAGAGAATCGCGCGGTGAAAGCGCAGACGAAAGGAGCATAATGCATGGAGATTGCGCCTCGTCGGCGCCAGAAGTTAATTTACCGCATCGCCGTCCATCGATAACCGCTGATGATTGTGTGCGAAAATATATCGCGGCTCGCCTCCCCGATGCGACCCTCCCAATCCTGAAATTCCTACACTCGTCGTCTTATTCCTGCCGCAGGATTCGACAAACGACTTTCGTCAGAAGTCGTTGAACGGTAGAATCATTTTCCTCCGACCGATGTTACTCTATGCGCCAATTAGTGAAAGAAATTACCCATGAGAGAGAGAGAGAGAGAGAGAGAGAGAGAGAGAGAGAGAGAGAGAGAGAGAGACACAGAGAGAGAATTTTTTTTCAGCAAATTGCAATCAACTGGCCAACGGAATATTTTCACGACACTCCGCGATAATTTCAATTACGCGGCCCGACGATAAAAACGTGACGTGACGTGAAAAATAAACGTATTTAAAAACGGCGCTCGAAGAAAACGGCATTCGTGGGTCAGTTTAGAGAAAGAAAGAGAGAGGAGAAAAGAGAAGAAAGAAAACAACATGTAGAGAGAAAAGATCCGAGGAGTTCGCAAAGTGCCGAAAGCTGCGAGCCAAACAAATACGTCAGCGTAGCTACGTTTAAGGGCTGAGAGACGCCTTCTCCAGTAGATCCGCCCGAGTTCTCGAGGTTCTCGCCTCGAGGACGCCGAGCGAGTCCCGGCGAGACCCGGCCGTCCGCCCGCGCTACACCCGTAAGCGCGGATTTCAATAAACTCCGCCTCGGAAAAACGTATCGAGGGCCCCGCGCGCGCGGCGTCGCGCCGCGCCGTCACGTATGGAAATCTCGTCGCACAGCGCTTTTCTCGTGCCTCCACCCCGCCCGAAGATCCCGGGAGCTCGTATCTCCGCTAAACAGCAGCGGAGCGGCGGCGCGGAACTGTGCTGGGGGGCAAGAGAGAGGGTGGTTGGCTGCACCAGCCCGGGGTGGCTAAAGCCGATTGAAACAATCGGCGATCAGTGTTCGGTGATCCCGCTCGGAAGTGGCGGGAGGGAGCGAGAGAAAGGGAACTCTCCCGCGCGCAAACCCACCCCCGCGTCGCTTCCCGTCCCCCCTGTCCTCCTCCTCCTACCCGAGGCGTCGACTGGGATAAATCTCCCAACGGATGCAGCCGCCTGCGACGCGACAGGGAAATAAAGGCGGCGAGATTCGGCGGCTTGTCGATAAATTTTGTATTGCTTTCTTTCTCGAAGGATTTCACCGCGGCATTTCTCAACCGCCCGCGCCACCTAAGTCTAGCCTACCAGCTCTCTTCCATTCACGCACCGGCTGCGAAATTCGCGGGGGCGATTATGCGATCGGCCTAATGTAATCGGCGAGATGTCCCATCGGAGCGGAAAGTTTGAAGCCGTTCGGCGAGAGAAAGCGGAGCTGTGTAGCTCTCGGCAAATATACCGTGCAAAATGTATCGCGAGGTTTACGGTATTTCGATAGGGTTTACGTGTATTTTGACGGCGCGAACGAGAGTGGAGCTTCTCCTCGACCCGCCCTTGCCGATTAATTTCGCAAGCAGGCTGCATTTCTTCAGAATATCGAGGATTTCTCTTCAGCAATAAGACTCGAGGTTAAGGAGAAAAGATGACGGCGAGAGATGTTCTGAGAAAGAAGAGACCGAGGAAACTCCCGATCCCGAAATTTTCAGGAACATCTTCGGGAATGAATTTCACATTTTCGGAGAGGCCGTAATTGTATACGCAACGGATGGCGAAACAAAAGGATTCGAGATGAATAGCTGAATACTGCCGGAATGCGCCAAGAAACGCGACGATTAGTCGTCTCGCGGAAGAAAATGAAATTTGCCCAACGCGCGCAAATTTGTACACACCGTTTGTGCGCGCACGCGGAAATTCACGCAAATACACACCACTGTAAATTTAATTATAAGATCCATAAACGACCGGAGATAAAGGGGATTATATGGAAAAGACTGCGTTGGTGGTTAAAAGTAGACACGTCGGACGACGTCACCGGCGGTGCTGAAAAAGACTTCGTTACCTCGACAGTCTTAATTAACGTTTAATTAGCCTAAAGTAGACTCGGTAAAATAAAGGTAGAAGAAAATCGGCGCTTCCTCTTTCGACCGTAGAGATTCCCCTCGCGCTTCTGCTACTTCGAAATTCTCTGTCCGGACTTGCTAAACCGTAGAACGCTAATGCACTCGGTATGCAGTTCGGTAACTCAAACCCACGTGTATGTGCGCGCGCGCGCGCGCGCACATGCATTTAACACGTCGCTTTGAAAATCCCGGCCACTTATGATAATGAAATTATTCCTCTCTTGATACGGCCAAGATGGGGAGCGTGCGATCTTCAAGGACACAGTGCCCTCATTCTTACATTTTCATCTCTCGGCTACGTATGCCGCCGGCGAACCGAAAATGCGCGGCCTCCGTCACAAAGACAGCTTCTCGGCCGATAAATAGCGGTGACGAAGCGCGGAAAGAGATTATTCGCGCCGAGCTCACCCATTTACAATCGTGATGACTTTGAAACTTCGCATTACGCGCGTTATCCAATTTAATCGGTCGAATAGGAGAACGTCACTCTTTGTGAAATGTCGCGGAAGCAGAAAGAGAAAGAGAGAGAGAGAGAGAGAGAGAGAGAGAGAGAGAGAGAGAGAGAGAGAGAGAGAGAGAGAGAGAGAGAGAGAGAGAGAGAGAGAGAGAGAGATATTACTACTCAACAGACACATTTCATAACACATTTGTGAAATAATTATAAAGAGAACGGATTGTATCATACACTCGTCCACGCACAGCTTCTGTGAGCTGTATTTAATAAGTTATTAATTTATTAAATAAATAATTTAACAGCGTGTGAAGTATACTGTCGGGTGCAAGTCGACAGAGAGGAAGAGCTGCGCGAATGTCCGAACCGCTGAGAGCTCACGAGCGATCTCGTCCTCTCTGTTTTAACGAAACGATACGGATTGACGTTTCACGCTAATTAAGATAAGGATCAACGTCCCGCCACTTTCGCTCGTTAGAAAACCGGCTACGCGCCGTATATTTATTTTTTGCGCTCGGCGAAATTTACATGATCGTTTGTTAGTATCAGAACCGCCCTTCGCTTCTGCGCCGAGTTGGAGGACAAAAAAGAATGAAAGAGGGAGAGAGAAAAGAAGTAACCATCGTGACGCTCGATGAACGATTAACGAGGTCCGACTTGGCCGGAAATGACGGGAGACGCCGCTTCGAGCCCTCAGGTGGTAACCAGCCGCCCCGGATCGAGAGCCGCCTCCCTCTCGTTCCGACACGGTGAAATTGCCGGTGCAGCCCAGCCCTCCCTCGCTCCCTCCGAGATGGAAGGAAGCGAGGGATGCGAGCGAGCGAGGGAGAGAGGGAGAGAGAAAGAGAGACGCTGCGGATAAAAGGGGGCCTAGTCGCGGATCAAAGTAATTTCTTCAAAGCCGCGTATTCCCGCGAGAGTCAACGGGGATGGTCTCGAGAGGCGAGGCACAGTTCGGCAGTGGAATATTTTTGGCCTGAAATTCTTCAGAGCGAGAACGCTGGCATGAAAGAGAAATAGAAAAAAAGGAAAGAGAGAGAGAGAGAGAGAGAGAGACAGAGAGACAGAGAGAGAGAGAGAGAGAGAGAAAGAGGCCTGTGTGCGCGAGGGGATAAATAAAGGCTTGGCCGGTGCACAAGTGTTTCTTTTTGCTTCTCTCGCGCAGAATGCAGAATTATTTCCAAAGTGACTCGAGGGAGTTACACAACGCGCAGGATACGTATAGGCGTGCGCAGGAACAGTCGCGATCGACGTGACTCTCTGACGAGGAAACGCCGAGGACTGATCCAGTAAGTTTCTTCATCTCGAGCTGATCCTGAGAGGCGAGCGCGGATCGCGGCGCGGCGTCTGTGCGGCCGGCTTTCAGTCGTGTAGAAATCTTAGAAACGGACAAACTCTCGAAATAACTCGGCAAATACCAGGCAGGATACGAGTCGAGTAATCAACCATCATGGCGATCGAGATACGACATTTACGGACACGGCCAAGAGATGTTCCTCAATTTCGAAATACTCGTGTTGCGGAGATCTCTAAAATTAGGTTAGGTTAGGCGACGAAACGGACATTCGAGCCTCCTTCTGCCAGCGAGAACAGCAGGCGCACAAACGGTAACTTTCTGCTCCTGCAGGAGGGGGAGCTTGAATTATTAAGAAAATATTACGCACGCGTTTGTGTGATATACTCGCTCAGCCGTATTCACCACACATTCTCCCCGAATCTCGCGCTTCTCCATCTTCTCGCAGAGACGACGCTGTGAAACATTCAAGGACGAAGTTTCGCGAGAAAGCGCTCGCTAGCTCGAGCAATCGTCGAGAAATCGTCGCGCGGCCCATCGCGGCCCAGCCGCGAGAGCGACCCGGATGGTTGGAAATTTTTAATTAACGAACGAGGGGGAGGGCGGCGGAGGGAGCGTGACCAGCTGAAATCGGCCGAACAGCATTCTCCCCGCCGCGTCGCGCCGGAGAACAAACGCACGCGACGACTTGCCGATCGGGCAAAGTTGCGGAACTCTCGGCGAACGGCTGTTGACATTTAATTTAAATTGAGCGGAGCGCGGGGCAAATTTCCGCGCTATCGATCGCGACCGGTTACGACGATGACGACAGAATATTCGTTACACTCGTTTGACTTTCATTTCGACGCCGCGTGTCGCTGTAAGAATTATTTAACATCGCTACTGTGGATGCGCGCGCGCGCGCTGTTGCGGTTTCGTCCGGGAGAAGGTGCTAGAGAAGTTAATAATTTACCATTTCCTGCGTGCTTCAAGAGATAGATATATGCCACGATATTCTCGTACTCGCGCAAATGTTAAATGAAAAGGACATCTTTCATTCATGCTGTATTCGTTCTCGCTTTTATTGGTTTCTTTTCTACGCCGGGTAATTCGCGTCACCGCAAATTTCCTAAACATTCTCCGGCGAGTAAGCGAGGCGAAAAGTGAGAGATACTCCGTAAAACTCTACTGATATACAATCAAATTAAGAGGAAAGCTTTCAAGAGCCCGCACACGAATGTCACAGCGTGGCATGTCCGCCTAGAATTTACATTTCTCGCGCGCTCAAGTCAAGAAATAAAATTTACCATTTTTTATACCTTATAATAAAGTGTATTTCTCGACGAGTCGAGAAATCTGAATTCTACACGTAACGAGCAGCATTCAGACGTTCTATCGAGTGCAAAAAGATCACGCAAGTGGGGAAGCAACGCGAGTGGAGACACACGAGCCGTTTAAATCGAAGAAGCAGGCGTTGGCTCTAAAAAGGAATTTATAATTTGCGGAGAGCGAAGGCGCGGCCGTCGTAGCCGATGCCGAGCGCCGAACCGAGCGGGCGCGTCGAAATGGCACTGAAAAATCCAAAGCATCGATCGGCCCCAGTTAACATTCGCGTCTAAAATTCGTCATCGACCGCGACGTTTTTGAGAGGGTCGCGCGCACTAGTGACGACGCGATGCTATAACGCCCGCCGTGACGTCCCGGTCGATGCAATCCATTCGTTTCGAACGTCAGCTCCTTCGTCAGGGACCGACAGTCTCGCCGACACGTCCGTAATTATCTTCGCTTTCCGATCCCTTGGGAACTCCGTGGCAGCCCTAATTAACGCGCTACACAGCTCGGCCATTTCGCGTCGTAAATATTTTCGACCAGAGAGAGAGAGAGAGAGAGAGAGAGAGAGAGAGAGAGAGAGAGAGAGAGAGAGATGCGTTCCGTCACGCTCACGTCCGCTCGTTCGCCGGCGCCGGCGGCGTCACGTGACGAATTCACGGATCTAATTTAGCCGAACGTAATCACGAAATATCGCGCGTGCCTTTTTGGCGGGTAACGACCCCGGCGATACTCGCGACGCAAATGACGTCCGCATAGCAACGGGAAATTATCGCTGCGCTTTTAACACCCGCCGCCCCGCCGAAGGCGCGCAAGATGCGGGGGTTGGATCAACAACCCCTAACGGATAAATGAAACGAAACAATACGCACCTTTTCTTCTTCTCGCAACGCGCAGCCGACGGTGGACTCGATGCGAGAGTTTACAAATGCGCGAGTTATCCTTGTTTAAGCCGCTCTTTAGACCTCGCTCGTTTTTAATCTGCCGCGTTACACATGAGGTATGCATCGCGTTTATATTTTATTCCGCATGTTTAATGTATACTACTTTCGCTGTATTCCGCGACGGAGGAGAATGTACTTCACAATTTATGCGATGAGAAGAGAGCACTATTGCTGCTACTACTATTACTACTACTACCACCGCGTTACTACTACACTGGGATACATTTTGTAATGGGATACTTTACGTTTCAGGTTAGTTTAATATACTGTTTACGTGCCTCGGGGCGAATATTTACGCGTTTTATTATTGTAGACAAATATACTTACATTTCGCAGATACAAACGCAGATAGACACGGCTCTCTATTCACACTGCTAAATATTAACCGGCGCGCGAGCAAATATAGAAATCGATACGATCGAGATATACGCCAAGGCTACGTCGATTCTGACGCGAGTGATATATGTGTTTTTGATAAATCTTTGACCGACGCTTATTTGAGGGCAAATGTTGAACCGAATTCGAATGCGAACAACAGCGTCTTGTTGTTTCACCGCGAAGTGGAAGCTCTCACTCGCGCCGTACGTCACATGTTTTTGCAGACACGTGAATTGTACAATCTCTCATCTCTTAGATTTATGACGGTGAAGTTTACCGACCTTTTTGTTCACTCTCTCTCTCTCTCTCTCTCTCTCTCTCTCTCTCTCTCTCTCTCTCCCCCCTCTCTTCGCGAATTTCCTACTGCCGCGGGCAGAATAAACGTATCACCAGCGATTCCATCGTTGTGTCAATCTCGCTCGGCGATTTACTGCTCGGCCATCTGTCTGAGTTGAGGTATCTTAAATCAAATTACAATGCTCATTTGCGCGCGACAGATCACAGAGAACGATCCAATGGGGGAAACGCTAACACTACACTCTTTCGCTCTCTCTCCCTCCCCTTCTCTCCTTCTCTCTCTCTCTCTCTCTCTCTCTCTCTCTCTCTCTCTCTCTCTCTCTCTCTCTCTCTCTCTTTCTCTCTCTCTCTGTCTCTCCACAAAGAGCGAATCATATCACGCCCGAGATAAGTGTGTTGTATTCTTCTCTTTTCTTCCGCGAGAGTGGCTGTTCCTTCGATGCTCGCGAGTGGCCGGAACGAGCTGTCGGGGAAGGTTTGTCTTCGTCAAGACGACCGAAAGGGGCGGAAAAGCGGCAGCTTTTTAGAAAGCACACTCCGCCTCGGTCTTCGGGGCGATTCACTCGTCGGGGAGAAAGATGGTGTATTGCCGCTTGAAAAATGAATAACTCGCCGGCGCGAAAGGAAATTCCACGCTGTCGGCCCAATCGGCCAGCCCACCGATGAATGACACGACATTTCGCAACAATTCCGCGCCGGGCTATTTCGCACCTTCAAAAACAACGGCCACGCGGGCGCGAGCTCTCTTCTCTTTTTGTCGGTCAGCGCGAGGGTAATAAAATCAGACGTGTATTTCTCATATAATTGTAACCCGACTCGATAAATTTCCCTCGCGCGTGCGGAACGAGAAGACAAGTGCGATGCGAACCAACGTCCCTCGCGAGTTCAGATTTAATATAATACGACCACGTAAAGTCGATATAATTGCAGTCGAAGAATCTTCTCCACCCGCGCGGACTGTCATGTCCTCTCGCGCGCGCGAACCCGCCGTTTTAATTATTAAGAGAGATTCATCCACGAGACGCAACCCCCGACGCATCCGGCGGTGCAGTATTTTCCTCCTCACCTCACCGCACCACAAACCCACCTCGGCGCCGTACCATGTCTCGCTTCGTCTCGCCTCGCTCGTGCAAGAAACTCGACGCGCGAGCGGCAAGAAAATTTCCGCCCTCGAGGAGGAAAGACAATTTCCTCCCTGCTTAAGGATCCTCTTTCTTCCGGCCTCGAAGCACCCGGCTGCACCCTTTAACAATACTCGTATTCGTGGATGTGGTAGGCACGAGAGGAGGTTTGGGAGGAGCAGGTGAAGGTGGAAGGGGCGGGAGTGAAAGGGGAGAGATGCAGCGGAAAATCCGCGCGATGCCCGCCCGCGGGATTCAAAGTTTCCAGCAACACGTAAGTGGGTAGTTAAGCCACACGGGGATGATGGCTGAGACTTTCACCCTCTCCCCACCTGCTTCAACCCTTGCTACCAGCTTAAGACCGCCCCCGTCGCTCTTTACGCGCAACTCATCGCTCTAATTAATATCAATTTCGTTAATCTGTAACGCGAGTGCTATTTCGGGTTCTTCGCGGGGGGGACGGAGAGAGGGGAGGAGGTGTCTTCACATCGCCGATTACACGAGATAAATTGGAGCCACCGCGGCGGCACCGCGCGAATTTGCTCGCGGCGCGATTCCGCCCTCCCGCGTAAGTCCCGCAGACGCGGGAAAGTGAACTCGAGATGCATGCAGGAAGAATGCATGCAGGAGCAGGATTATCAGTGACCACGGTCAAGTCGCGGGAGGAGGGATCAATTTTTGCCACCGCTAATTGCGAGCGGATTTGCACAACGAGATGCGCGACACGCGCGCATTATTCACGCTGACGTTGCCGCGGCACGAAGAGAAAGATTAAGCGCGACATTCTGATGACCAGAGGACGCGCGACGGAGTATCCATTCTTCCTTTTTACGCCTTTGTCATTTCGTAGAAGAGGCGCGACCGCTCGCGTGACTTTTGTCGGAGAGTGGACTCTTATAGCAAATTATAATATTATTTATTTACGCGAGCTTCCTGCGCGCGCGTCAAATGTTTTAATTTTTAACAACATGAACAACATGAATACTTATCGATATGGTAATATTAAATTCAATACGGACATCACATTTTCATATGAAGTGCCGAGCGCAACGTTCGGTTAAGTGCCGCGCGTGGTATCTCAAATGTTAATGTGAACAACGGGATATCGATACGCAATCTCTATAATTCCGAGCGTTTGTAATTTCAGATTTTAATTTCACGTTTGCGCCCGACTCGCCGAATTATTATCGTCGCGCAGCTAACGTTACCGATCAATCAATTAGCAGGCCGCAATAAAACCATTTCGCGCCACGCCTTAATAAAGTTAATCCACGTTGCGCAACGCCGGGTGCAAACATATTTTCAATCCGAACTTCATTTTTCACTCGCGCTTGCTCGTTTTTTTTTTTTCGCGCAAAACCGTCGCGTTTCATCGGCGATTGGGTATTACGCGCGCGCGATACACTCCCGTCGTGGACCGCAAACCCGCTGTATTTGCTATTAATCACGATAATTAATAGCGTCGCTTGTCGCTCGCCGTTATGATCGATGTCGATTAAGCGACGGCCAGCGTCGTCGTTTTCTCACCCGGACATCGCCGCCGTCGACGACGACGACGACGACGAGCCGGCGAGGTTTCCTTGAGAGCAACTCCCGCCACATCGCTCCGACACAAGTGGAATGGAAGCTTATTGACACGCCGAAGAAAGGGGAGAGGGAAATAGGGGAAGAAAGGATTTTTCAGGTCTGCGGAGAGTTGGCGCTCCGATATTGGATTCGTTACATTCTTCCCCCCTCCCCTGCCGATCGACAAGTTCTCAATTCTACTAATTGAGCCAGCGAATGCAATAAAGGGGTTGGGGCGGGCGGACCTCCTCTCTTTTCCTACCGTTTTCCCGGCTCACTTCTTTCCACCGTCGAAGATCCCCGATGTCACGTCACCGACGACGACGACGACGACGACGACGACGACGACGACGACGACGACGACGACGACGACGACGACGACGACGACGACGAGAGCGTCGTGAAAAGGGGACGAAGAGGTTGATGGGAAAAGGAGTATGAATTTGTCGATGGATTAATTTGATTTATGAAGGGGGGGGACACACGGGGAGAAGGGCGAGCGCGGTGTGTTTCATCACGGCCCCGATGACAGCGGGAACAGGCGGAAGCGCGACGGGCCGGGATATTATTTTCCGCATTGAGGGAATCAAGCTAATGTTTATCCGATCGCGCCAGTTTAATTATTAACGCCGCCGTGCTTGGGGTTGAATGACCGAGACCGGTCGGTCGGTCGGTCGGTCGGCCGGCCGGCCGGTTGGTCGGTTGGTTTCTCGGAAAAAAATACAATGGGACGATAACGAACGATATCGATCGGCCGCGGCTCGCCATCGTGCCTGATCTCGGTATCGCAGATTAAAGGGAAATGGGAACACGGGTAAAGACCGATGATCGAGGAACTTCGTCGGCGAGGTTTACTTTTATCGGGATGAACGACGGATTGAATTTCAATGTTATTACGGATAAGGAGAATCGCATCGCTGGGGAGAAAGAGCGAGCGACGGAGAGGGCGAGGGACGCGGCAGGGGCGGGGCTGCGGGAGGAAAAAGCAAAGAGGCAAAGTCTCGGAAACTTTACGGATTTCGTTGAAATTTGCAGAGCCGTCTCTCTCTCTCTCTCTCTCTCTCTCTCTCTCTCTCTCTCTCTCTCTCTCTCCGTGACTCGCGATTCGCGAGAGGGCGCGTTATTATTTCATCGCGCGACCACGACCATCGGCTGCCGATGCGCATCGAACGGCGGCTCCTCTAATCTCTGTGACTCCGTATTAGTGAACCGTGCATACATTAATCCCGCAAACTTGCGTCTGTAACCCCCCGAGGCTTATCTTATGCCTGAACGCGCGGCAAACGTTCGCGTTAACGCACACACAAAGCTGTGTGTTTACAGCGGAAAAGCGTAACGGACGTGCGAAAGAGCCGACGAATATTCCTCCCGCATCCGCCCCCCTCTCGTGTTGGGGTTTACGCTTAGGAATAAGGCTGAACGTGTGTATGTACATACCGAGAGCTGAGCGTTAACGTTACAATCAAGTATTGGGCGAACACAACGTGCCCGCACAACGCGTGCTCGCCGCGACCGGCTAATTCTAATTACTTCATAAAGGCACCAAGTCGGGAGCGAAGTCGTCCTTTGGGCAGTTTGCGCACGGATTTACGAAGATACGTGATACTCTCTCTCTCTTCTCTCTCTCTCTCTCTCTCTCTCTCCCAACTCTCTCTCTCTCTCTCTCTCTCCTTCTCTCGAGCGCGGCTTGAGACGCCACAATTAATGATCCCGTTAATTTAATTAATGTTCACCGTAAAAACCGCAGCCGGTTTACGCTTTACGGAGGTCGACTTCGCCCGAACTCGCTTGCGCGCGGCCGAGAAAAACGAGTGCTCCTCGCCGCGAGGAATACGGGCGGAATAATGCCGCTCTATGTGCCTGAATTAATTATATATGACGTGTAGTTGCACTTGCCCGTAAATATGGCCGTATACGGCACGTACGAAGCTTCCTCCCTCCTCCCCTGCCCCCGCCTCTCGAGAGAAGCTCCTCGCTTGCGCGCAAGCATTTCTCTAATCACACAGAACAGAGGTTCAAGTGGGAAGAGCGTTCTGTCGCTTGATCGTGCGAGTGCACCGAGAGTCCCTCGAGGTCCGAATCGAGGGACGGCGTGAACGTGTCGCAAGAACTCACCTTCGGTGCTGATAAGTGCTCAAACGCGCAGATATTAGATTCTGAAGGTCAGAAAGTCGCCGGGAAGAGTGTCCTCGCGGTCTCTCTTCCGGACACGAAAGGAAAGCAAAGACAAAGGAAAAAACGGTCGCCACCCGCGGCGACCACCTGTACACGTCGTGGACGATAAATTATGCTCGCATAATAAGCTAATTGGAAATTACATCACGTAATATAAATTACGCGCGTTATTTAGTCATGAAATACCGCTCGCACGCTCCTCCTCTCATGATTCATTTAGGTTTATCATACCTACCGAGAGGTAGGTTTCGCGTTCTCGCTACGTATTTAATGCTAGATGTGGCCGTCTAATCCCGAGGGTCAGCTTTTTTAATAGCGCAGCTAGCCGGCTGTCTCGCTCTCTCGCTCGCTCTCGTTCTCTCGCCGACGTGAGAGCGCGAGATAGCGATCGGACACGTAGCGGCGCTAAAAATATGTTGCGCCCGAAACGGTATCACTTTTATCACATTTCTCGCGCGGCTACGAATTGACCGCCGCGGGCTAATCGGCTCGATGAGAATCCTCGTTTGATTATCCGTCATCAGCCTAATTCCTTCGTCGATTATGCGTCGCTTTACGTCAGAAATTTCACGCCGTTTCACCTGTCGCTTTCGTGCTCGTCCTTCTTCTCTCTCTCTCTTTCTCTCTCTCTCTCTCTCTCTCTCTCTCTCTCTCTCTCTCTCCCTCCCTCCTCGGCGAAACTGAATCGATCGGGCGAGTCGCGCGCAAACCGCCGTATAACACGTTCTCTTCGTTCACTTAAAGGATTGCCAAGTGAAGAGAGAACGAGCTGGCAGCACAGGCGGCGAGCTAATTCGTTTCCACGAAGGAAATTACGTGGCGTTGCATGCGACTGCAGTTGCAACGCGCTCGGCCGAGTACTTCCGGGAATGCAGTCCGGCGTTTTCCCACGATACTTTCGATCCAGCGATTTCACAACGACACCGGCGACGCTCGTGTCGCCTTTTTGCACGATTAATGAACTAATTTGCGCGCGTCGCTTTAACGGCAATTAGTTTATTGACGTTTCGCGAGGACGGGAGCGCCGCGGAGCGCGGGCGACGGAGCACGAGATGCCGCCGCCACCGGCGACGGCGACGGCCGGCGAAAATCAAAGAACGGATTAACTAATTATTAAGCTAATTTTCCAATCAAATAAAACGGACAGAGATCGCCGAGATGGATCGTCCGGCGTTCGTGTTTCATCTCATTAGCTTCTTTCGTATGAAGCTGCCGCGTATAAAAATATGTAATGACATTCGAAGCAATCAATTTTCATTACACCATCTTTCGCGCGAGAATAATAAAAGAAAAGAAATTCAATGTGGGAACAAATTTAGAATAATATGAAAAAAGTAAAGAAATATAAATTAATTATATATCTCCGACACGTCTATCGGTCTTAAGCAATTGATTTATCGGACCGAAATCTCAATCGTTGAATCTAACAATCGTTATGACAGTCGCTTTAGTGACCGGCACCGAAAGAAGATAAAAACGGCACGCGAAATATGAGGTCGTTACGCAACGCGAAGAGGATCGCTCGTAAACTTCCAACAGTCGCAGAATTCTCGTAATTAAAAGTGCGTACACGAGCGCGCTCTCGTTAATGACTTTACGGCAGAAACGAAGAGAGAACTATCGTTCGAGGAAAACGAGTGATATATTGCTAGCGTTCTTCGTATTTGCGAAAGTACTGGCCGTGGCTTTTAAAGCGGTACGCGCAAAATCTTCCCTACTGTCGCGATGCAATCGAATTTGATGGAGCAACTGCTTGCTCAAGAGAAATTGAACGACGGCGCTTTCTGTTCTATCCGAATTAAAATCTTCCGTAAAATCTAGCTTTAGATTTCCATAAAAATAGCTTAAGGAAATTATTGGACTGATCGGCAAATGAAACGACAGACTTTTTTTATTTATAATTATTTCCTTATTTCTCTTTAATAACGTTGGAAGTTTGAGTGATATTCGGATTTTCAAACGAAGGTAAGGAAGGAAGGAACGCTGAAGGTAACGGTAGTGTAAACACTGTTAACACACTATTGAATATTTAGACTTTGTGTAATGATACGGCTGAGCAACAGCGAGATAAGATGTTAGCAGATTTAAAGTAAGTTACTTTCAAAGGACTATTAAAACGATTACTGTCATTATCGATAAGCGTATTAGTAGAAATAATATTATCGGAGAAACAATTTTGTCAGCACTTGTGAAAATATATATATATATATGTATAAAACCGGTATTTGCAGTTATAAAATATGTACAATTTATGATTGAAAATACAATTAATAATAAATTCGTATTCATGGCCTGTTTTTTATCGTTGTTTTAATCGATATTTCTTGTTATATATAAATAAGTATCACAGACTGACGAATAATCAGAGTAATTAGAATAATCATGGATTCATAAAAATTATGATTACTTGTCAAACAAATAACGAATATCGGTCTGAAAATAAATTTCGACACGAGTCATTTTATTCTCAGTTTGCTCGTCAAACGTCCGTTGAAGTCGCAAGCATTGCGAATAGCAAAAAATTTCACGTACCTGGAAATATGTTGCCGTTGTCCTGCGTCCTTCGTCCTGGCTTCTCGATGCTGCATCCCGATCCTGGCTGTTCCTTGGCATCTCGACACTCACTGACACTGACACTCACTGTCACTGACACTCGCGTGAATGAACAAGACGTATTTTAACGCGATGCCGACAAGAAGCAGGACTGAATATTCTTCGGTAGCCGATAAAATGTTTCGATCACCCGGCGAGAATTCCAAACAACAGAGCCAACAGGTATTTCACGCCGCGGCACGTGCCGCTTGTCGGCTCGAGACACGATGACTGGCTCACGGTCAAGTACGCACGAGTTACCGAACAATTGGCACGTGGGAAAGGGAAAGAGTCTTCCCTATCCAATCACGAAGCATCGTCGCCCGCCAATGAGGACGAGCACTTTTGCTGGCTGAGAAATCACAATTCTTGTAACATTTTCGACCTTCGAGAGATGGTCGGACCATGAGATGATTACGGAAGTCACTTATGTATCGGAAATATCGATCCTTTAATATTCCGTGATCGTTTAACGCGCGATCATTAATTACTCGCGCTTTTGCGCGGCTTAAACATGGTGAGGACAAGTTGCAGGACGCAGCACGCGAATCTCCAGATTCTATCGAAATTTTTGACGCCGTGAGAGTGTCGATGAGATAATTACGGGAGAATATCCGTCAGCGTCAAAATTACGTGATTTGTTGGATTATTAAAGCGTGCTAGGAACGGCACGGCTCTCGCCCGATTCGCTCTCCTCGATCCGCGAGAAGAAGTCGCAGAGGGGCTTCAACGGCTTCCCGAAAACCGGCGACGATGAAAGCCAGCGAGTCGACAGTCCGCGGTTCGACAGGTCGCAGAGCTCCCGGGTACGTGGTCGTGGTCGATCTCGAAAGTTCGCAGGTCCCGACCTCGACGCTAACTCCGTGAAGTTACGATACTAGACTGGAGGGGCTCGTATCTCGAGCTTTAATGGGACCGGGACAAAGTAGCCGCGGAAATTCCGCGCGGCGAGATAAAACCGGAGATAGCCCTGGCAGCTCGAGGTAAGTTTTAAAAGTACGCCCGGCTAACGTAATTTACCGTCGATGACCGCGCGACAATTCCCCCACTTTGTTTCACCGCGGGTTAATTGCATGCAAACAATTAATTAACCGCGCGCGCCCATCGGCGCGCCGTTTATCTTCGCGGATGCTTCCCGCCGGAAACACCGCTCGTTAACGCGGATTATTTGTCGCCGCGGCGCGTCGGGCGGCGATGCGACTGATTTTCTCCCGCGAGAGCGAACTGCTTCTCGTTTTTAACGCCACGACCGAGCCGATCGAGACCGATTTCGCGTCGCGCGAATCTTCAAACGGGGCAGCGGCTGAATCGACGCGTCGTGTAAGAAGAGAGCAGGCAAACGGCCGGGAAAATAATTCGCCAATCAACGGAGGTCTGTCGTGACAATCGCGGAGCCCGTCGACGAATTCCATTGACGAATGTTAAATCGTGCGATTATTATCCGTCACGGTCGCCGACGCGACGGTCGGCTGGCTTTCGAGCGCGCGATATAATTCCGTCGCGCGCCCCTAACGAAATAAAAGTTTCATCGTGGAATCCGCTTTTACGGGAGCCTCAGCTCGCGATATGATCCCCCTACTCCGTCGCGCATTTCGCGGCGACAGCATAAAATCAGATATTCCAGTCATATTTGTTCAGACAATACGAGTGCATAAACTCCAGCATTAAACAAATACGCGGTATTATAACAACGTAACGACGTTGCTGCAGTGTACGCGCGCCTGCACGTGCGCACAGATTCGCGCGCGCGCACACACACACACACACACACACACACACACACACATACTATGTGAAGATGAATAAAAGAAGATAAACGAATTCGTGCGCGCGCGTTAGCCCCGATTCTCAATTAAATCCCCTCGTCTCTCTCATCTACACAGAGAGAGAGAGAGAGAGAGAGAGAGAGAGAGCGAAGCACGCACTGACGCGTGCCATTTTATTACAATAACATGAAGTTTACTATCTCGCGGCCGTATTTATTCTCAACTGCATGCCGCTTTAGCTCCGCTTTAGCACCGCCGCGATATCGCGCGACGTTAGACGAAAGCGGCGAGAGATGGACACGCCGCGGCGTGTCGGATTAATAAACGAGGCGAGCGCTATAAAATAAAGCTGGGAGAGCTTTCGTTGCACTCACCGGTTCTCCATGTTGCATTTGCCCTCTTGAATCTTGCAGTTGATCTTGAACTCCTTGAACATCTGGGTGCACACCTTGTCGCGTCCGCAAACGTTGACGGCGTGATTGCACGTCGGCAACGCGTCTATCGAGAACTGATCCTTGTCTGCAAAGACACACATTCAACATGGTGAGATGAGGGAGTCATTATCGGGAGCGAATGGTTGATTCGCCGAGATGTTCCCGCGAGAGATGCCTCTTACAAATAACACTACCTAACTGTCACTCACCATTCGATTCCAATGAAATTTGGTATGCACGTAGAACATTGAAAAATATTGAACACGTGTTCTTTTATATCGGCTGACAACGCATTTTAAGGGTGGAGATCACCCCCTTGATCCCTGAACATGAAAGCACTATTTCAACCTTTTGTACATATTACATGTGATTTCCGTCAAACTTGTCTTTCACTGAACTAGTCAGTAAGGGGTTTCTAGGGTCACTGATTGCGAATCTGGAGATAAAATTCAAGATTCAAGATGGCGGAATATGACAGATGGCGGAATATGACGCAATATGACAAATCGAAATTGTACCAGTGAAGGAGGATATTGCCTCAGGCAATTACATTTATTGAATTTAACAATGAATCGATATTCAAAATTGACCTGTCGCGTCAGTTTTTTTTTAGATTGGGAAGTTGGTCTTGCAAAAGATTATTATCCGTCAGTATCCGAGCGGAATATATATATGATATTCTGACATATCTTGATAAGATATAGATACAGATATCTTGATCTCTTATGCTTTATTTATTTGCTATATTTATTCATTTATTTATATCCTATTTATTTATATATTTATTCATATTCATTCATATTATTTATCTAAATTCTGGACTTGAACAGCAAAAAATCTATTAAGGTTCAGAACGTTAATCTTAACGTCCAGAAAATTTATATAATTAATATCCTTGAAAGTTTACAATAAACCTTCTTAAAAATCTTACAAGTAAAACACATTACAATAATAATAATAATAATAATAATAAAGTGCAACAAACGAATTATATTTTGATTTCCAACTTCAGATTCGTAATTAGAGGCCCCAAAAACCTTCAGATACCAAAATTGGTTTGAATCAGTCATCTTTTTACAATTTCGGTCCGCCATCTTAAATTTTGTAATTTTATCTCCAGATTTGCAATCAGTGACCCTAGAAACCCCTTACTGACTAGTTCAGTGGAAGACAAGTTTGACGGAAATCACGTGTAATATGTACAAAGAGTTGAAATAGTGCTTTCATGTTCAGGGATCAAGGGGTGATTTCCACCCTTAAAATTGCGTTGTCAGACGATATAAAAAAACACGTGTTCAATATTTTTCAATGTACCACGTGCATGCCAAATTTCATTGGAATCGGTGAGTGACAGTTGGGTAGTGTTTTACTTGTTAGCTACGCAATCATACAGCGAGGGAGGAGGCCAAGGCGAACGACCCGATTAACGAGCGAGAAACCTCACGGTGAAAATTAATGAACCAACGGAATCTCGCGTATATTCGCATTGAGATGAAAGTTCGTCAATCGGGGAGACGTGAGCGGAACGACGACGTCACACACGGCGAAATCTCGCGAACGCGTTGCGGCCGTTAACGCGAATTATTACGTCATTTGCCTATCGCGGTCGAACTAACGCCGCTGCGCCGGTTAGTTGGCCGAGATTAACGCGTTCAATGCCGTGCCGATTCCGATTAACCATACCAGAGCCTAATTAAGCAACGCAAACCCGATAATGCGCCGGAATATATACGCGACTTTTTACGCGTTACTTGGCTCGGCTTCGCCGCCACCGGTGCAGCCGGCCGGCTTGTAATACGCAGAGCGCGCGCGTTAAATGCGCTCAATCTTGTATGGTCGAATTATAATCGGGCGTTATCGAAGCTGGCCCGAAGCTTCAAACGCGATGCGTAACGCAATCGCTGATAAATTGAATCTCGGCGTAAATGCCGAGAAGAATCATTCATTTCAGTCCGTGAACCACCGCCGCGCGACTCGAATCCTTGTCGAAAGGGGTGAGTTTCCCTTCGCTTCCTGGAGCTTTTGCCCCTCCCCCCTCCCTCCTCCTCTTTCTTCTTGTTAACAAACTTTCGTCATGTTTTCGTGTTCAATTGTTGCGATAGTATTCGCGACATCGAGGTTGCTCACTTATTAGAATCCGTCTGCTCGCGGTCGATTATCGATGCGCATTTCTCTCCCCCCGAGGACGACAGCTCGCTCTCTCCGCTTTGTACCGTTCCCTCCGTGCCTTCTCCTCCCCTCCTCGCTCTCTTCCGCTCTCGCCTTTTGTCGAGGAAGTAAAGAAACATCCAACCGCTCTCTTTTACCTTCCTCCCCGCCGGCGTTCTCTTTCATTTTATCGTCGGGGTATTCTCTCCGCTCCCGTTCTCTCTCGCTCTACCGAACTGTATTCCGTGCACGGCCCGTCAAATCAAACACGATCGCCCGATGATAAGCTGCGGCTAGCTCACTCTCTCTCTCTCTCTCTCTCTCTCTCTCTCTCTCTCTCTCTCTCTCTCTCCCTCTCTCCTCACGGTCGATTTGTATCGCCACTTCCTACCGGAGTTTGTTTTACCTCTCGTGCCCGCAACTTACAGCGGGTAAAACGGTGTTCGCGCTCGTAGAAAAATTTAACGCGCTTCTATTTTATCCCCCTGAAAGTTCCTTTTTGTTTCGCGTTGAGAAGTAAATGCATGCACGGTCGCGCGAAAGTAAAGCAAATTCGCGAGAGAGGGGAAGAGAGATAAAGAGAAAAAGAGGAAGGGTGGGAGGGAGGGAGAGAGAGGGAGAGAGAGAGAGAGAGAGAGAGAGAGAGAGAGGGAGAGAGAGAGAGAGAGAGGGAGAAAGCGGGGGGAGAAAGCCGTGCGCTTTCAGCGGAGACCGTGCAACGCGAGAAAAGCTCTTTGAAAAATCTTCAGCGACTTTCGTAATAGCGCCCGTGAAATTCACGCTGTGACTTCTCGCGAAATTTGCCGAAAACAGCCCAGCCATCCGCACGTTCGAAGCTTCACCGGCGGTATTGCGCGACATACACATACAGATAGCCGCGTACGATTCGGCCTGCGGTTCTCTCGTGGGCTATATTTTGCTTTTTTTTCTTTTCTCGACCGCGACTCGCCCCCTTGCTTCCGCTTCCTTTTTCGAGGCACGGGAGCGAATTTAATCTCATTAAGTGCCGAAGCTTCCTGGTATAGCCAACGCCGGCCGCGCCGCGCCAGAGTTTCCATTATCCACCACGCTCCTGTATGACCGGCTTTTGGCAGGATAAATGTAATTAAGCTGCGATCCGAGCCGACCTAATTGCGCAACTTATTACCACGTCGAATCATGCCCCCGCTCCTCGCCGCGTCTTGCGGATTAGCTCGACTGTCGTTAGGTAGTCGCCGATTCGTGCGTTCTCGACGGGCTCGGGGCGCATTTAACGACGGCGATCTGTGAAAGGAGCGGGTGAAAAATCGCGAGAAGGACCGCCTGACGGGACTTCGATCGAATTTTGAATCTGAGAATCTCTTCGGAGGAACTGGCTAAGGCGACAAATATCGAGCGCCTAGCGATTCGCCAAATAAAGCCGACAATATCCGACCGTCGACGCCCGCGGCTAAGAGTTTCCCTTTCTCCTTGTCTTTTTTCTCTCCTCTTCTTCCCCCGGTCGAAGACGAGCGTTTTCTTCACGACGACGACGGGGACGGCGATAGAAAATGCAAAAAAATGAAAAAGAGAAAAAAAGATGGACCAGGGAGGCAGATGGGGGGCTGGAGCGAATGAAAAGAAGCGCATCGGGAATTATCCGTTGAATCGTTTGAAAAAGCTCAAAAGAGTCGTCGGCGCGGACGAGCGAGCCCTCGGGAAAATCAACAATGAAGCCCGTAGGAGCGAAGTTATATAGGGTGGCGAGGTCAAAGATACCGCGAGGCTTTTGTTTCACCAGTCCGCCCTTAAGGAGGAGAACGCCCGAGTGGCGTCTCTATCGTCGAGGTTACGCTCTGTGCCGTTTGGAAAAGTCATCGAGACGACACTATTGAAATCACTCCAACTCCACTTTTTTTTTCCATGGGAAAACACCGGAGTGTGTTAATAACCTCGCTGATCTTGCTTTAAATATGTCGTATTTTTTTATGTGTTTTTACATCTTTCGCACGTTCGGGATTAAAGCAACGCATTTAAATTTGACGCGTTTTACGATTGTGCGCTGTAAAAATTTTTTTTAAATGTTGAATGAAAGACATATAATGGAGAAAAGCAGTGAGAAATTAAGATAAACGAAGAGAATAAAGAGAATATCTTAATAGGGCATAAATTTTGACCTGAAATATTTTCTCACATTTCAGACTTTGAGGATATTTTTTCATTGTCAGTTTTGTCGAGTTTCTTTCGAGCAGATCTTAAAATCTCTAAAAAAAGGAAAAAAATAAAGAAGAAACATTTGATATATATATATATATATATTGCCGAAGGACTGATTATACAACTTTGTCAACTTGTCGGTCTCAATCGTCGAAAATAACACGCCTCGAAAAATAACTCGCGATTAATATATAATATGCGCGCGTGGCAACTGAGGATGAATATCGTGCGGCATGTACGCGGCCTTACCTTTCTTGTTGAGGACGTAGACGCACGGGTGGTCAAACAGGAAGTTCTGGAAGCTGTTGCAATCCGGATCGACATGCGGCTCCCTGCAGAGGCACGTCGGTCGGAAGAAAGTGAAAGCTTGCAACGTGCGCAGAGCCGCCTGACACTTAGTCACCGTCACCGTCGAGCAGGCCACTGCAACCGCGAAATTATTATTAGAGCGACGCGACAATGCCCCCGAGTCGAATGACAAATCGCGCTCGCGGATTTTAGCACGCAACAGTCGCGGTTGCCGCGCGCAAAGCGGCGCCGCATGTAGGGTTGCCAAATCCAAGAGTTAAAATTACCGGACATTTCTTCTTTGGTAACAAACCCAAGCCGGACTAAACCGGACAGAAATAATAATCATAACATTACATTAAATACAAAATATAACAAGTACTTATTTACAATATTAATTCCCAAACAATTTTATAAACAAGATTTGATTGAATAAAATAATAAACTACTACTTTTTTAATATATATGGAATGATGAATCGGCAGGTCACATCTACTAGATGGCTTTTCGTGGCGTTCGATCGTTTGTAGGCACTTGAAACGGAGAAACGTTGCTGAAATCTGAACTTTCATTCTATTGATTGGATATAACTTAAAAACCGGACACATGACGTGCGGTTTGATTTGTTAACCGGACACTGGACAAGACTTCTGAAAACTTGACAGTCCGGCTCAAAACCGGGCAGTTGGCAACCCTAGCCGCACGCCGTAAGGCGCACAATGGGACGAAACATAGGGATGTGCGGACATCGTACTTTGCAGGCAAAATATAGCAATTAGCGGAAAGCTGAATATTGGGATGAAAACATTTGGTCAAAAGACGATTACTCATAAACAAAAACTTAACTTTCCAAATGTTTAAAAAATTACTGTTTAAACAATTCGTTGAAAAATGCGAGATACAAGGAAACTGATAGTGTCATTCGATTCTACGGGAAAAACTACATAGAATCTATGTGCTGGACAATTTTTTCTCAACTCTTTATTAATGAAATAAAAAATGTTTCAATGGGTTGTCTTCTACCGCCGCACACAGTGGAACGAAACTTCAAATTCTGTGGACATCGACTAAAATTCTGTTCGGAAACAAAATTTTGTGCAGGAATAAGTTTTAATAAAATTAATTTTCATAAAATATTTTATTTATAATATTTTTGTATACCATTTTGATAATAATAGTATTGTAACGAATATATATAAATGTATAGTGTTCTTATTCGGTTTCAACAGGCACTACGTGAAGGTAAGGAACAAGCCTTGGGTAAGTTATATCAAATCTTCTTGCATAAATTCAATTAATAAAATATTTGTTACATATTTTTGAAAATTTTAAGAATAAACAATCTGTATGAAAACACAAGTGAAAATTGCAAGACTAGTGTATTTTGTAAAATAAAATTCGTGAAAACAGCCAAGGATAACAACACAGCACAGAGGTTCTTCGCAAATCCTTTGATTACGTGTGTATGAGTAGAACTGGATTAAACGAGAAGACTATTCGAAATTTTGCGATTCTTTTTCAATCCGTTGCAACAGATTGAAAAAAATATATGTCTAGTTTCTTATCTATGTGATGATGACTTGAAACCAAACAGGAATATTTAAAATTCAATAAAAAAAATATTGTTATAAAAATATTGTGGAAATATAAACAGGACTTTTACTGAAATTTTCATTACGAATGATCGGGCGAAATTCTGTCTCCGAACCGAATTTTCATTCATGTACAATTGTATATACAATTGTAATATGTTAGATGTTTTCTATCCACTATACGATGAGAATCTATAACCATTATAGGAGAAAAGATCGCACGAGATCGCAGCTGAAACCTATACGGTTTTTTACTATATGAATGGTTTTTCTAAATCCTATTTAGTAGATCTTGAACAAATGTGAACATTTTTTTAAATTATTCAATAAACATGTATGAGTTGAGTTACGATTTCGTTCTAATTCATCATAGAGAAAAATGCGTAAAATATAACAAAATCTGGCAACGGATATGATAAAAATCTTCTTGAAGAACCATAGAATTGTGTACAATAAGATAGACAAGGATCGATAATTATTTATATAAAATACAGTGAACACAAATGGACGACTTATGCTTAACACATTTTACTTATCACAGAAACTCGAGACTTTAGACGCTTACAGTATCTATATTACTCATCACTTTATATTTTCTGTATTCGGATCATATATTAGAACTATTTTGCAATACATTCTACACTAGGAAAAATGTATTATTGCGTGAACCAAAATTTTGTTGTGACAATAAAATAATTTGGTTAAAATATGCCCAACAAAACTGTTTAACAAATTCCTGTAAACAAATATCTTGTTTGATTACGGTTTGTTCGTACAACGTAATACTTTTGTTATAGCAACCAAAAAGCTTTAATTACATGAATTTTGTTAAAAATACTATAAATTTTTCTTAATATATAAAATCTAAATTTTAGTGCACAGAAAGACAAAATAGTATCCATTGGGCATTATTTTAGTTTATGTAAAATAATATTTCGTTATGTAATTTTTATGGATAAAATAACTAAAATGCTTATTTCTTATATATTTAGTTGAGACAACTAAATATTTTGTTATATAAAACAATAAAAAGATATTTGGTTGCTATTAAAAAATGCCTCAACTAAACAGTTTGGTTAGAGATATTAAATTTTTTTTCCTACTGTAGTAGATGAAGTTGTGAAATTCGAACTTTTATTTTTGGCTCGATGTCCACTTTTTCACCGTTTCGATCGACTGTGCGGCGCACACGCGCGGATCGGCCAGTGGCGCGCCGAGCGTGACTTACCATTTGGCAGAATCGCCAAGTGTTCCGCTCGTCAGGGTAGACTCGAGAGTTATAATGCCCCGATGTGCATTAACGTGAACGCGCGCACGAGCACCTCAAGCGAGCACGAAAAAGCGACGACGCCGGTGAAACGAACGCGCGTCGCTCCGAGCGCGCAACGTGATCGCGCGTACTCGAGCGGATGTTACTTTTCACGGTGAGTCTGTCGATGCAGATTGTTGCAAAACGCGATGACGAGAGACCATCGCAGCGAGCGATTAATCTCCCCGCCGATCGCCTCCACCCTCGCGCGCTACCTCGTTCCGACGTTGATCCCCGCCGGTTCTCGCCGACAACGAGCGAAAAGCGTAGAACGCGCGGAATTTCGGCCGTTCGCCGACGTCGCGTTGAAATTTCGCAGAAATGCGCTGCAAACGCGGCTGAGATCTCGGATGCATCGGTCGTCCCGTCGGTAATTCTGCAGCGAGCAATTCGCAGCTCCAAATTTAAGCGAGAACGAAGGAACAGCTCAATTTGACACGGAGCATGTTCACCGTCGAAATTTACCGCGTGTCCAACTTACAACTATTTTGAATATTCCACGATTTTGTTAATCAGCCACCACAGTATACCACAGATACGAGATAACCGGTAATGTTACATGAAGATAATTACACACAATTGTACAATCGTACACGACGAGATCGACGAGAGGATCTCTTCGCACGCGAAATAAATTTCTTGATGTGTCCGAACGCAACGAGCGATGCACACGCGTTTAAGCGCAAATCCGACGTAGCCGATAATCGTAAGCGGCGAGGTCGTAGAAAGTGCATTTGAATAATTTCACGTGAAGTATATCTCGTGTGATTGTAATCATCAAAGCGATAACGATGGGTTATCATGCGATACGTGCGCACGTCGCGCGTAGGATGCGCCGTGAAACGTGCGCAAATGCGACACGGACGCTTCGGATCATAGCTTATATCCGCCGCACGGTCGACAACGGACTCAAAATAATCGCGAAATCCGGGCGAAAGTCATTATACAGCAACCGGCTGAATTTATCAACGACGCGAACCCCGTCACCGTTGTGATGTAATAGTAACAATTATTTGCCATAATACACGCTCGTGCATTAATCGCGCCACAACGAGGCTGTGGCGTTAATGTATGCCGCTGTTACAGAATATTCACGATGCGGTTTAATCTATTTATTGTTGTCGCCCGATACGTCGTTTTTCCGTTTCGCCATTTCGGGACGTCACACGCGTGACGCAAGAAGGAACCGCCGAAAGCTCGAAGAATACAAGACGCCGCCCGGAGCTTCACGCCAAGAATTCTCCGCTGTGGACTTTATCCGGCGACTAACGACGCAGATAACGAATATTACGATTAATTTCAAGATTGTTGAGAGTTGCTCGCATACTTTCGACAATTTTTCGCGGGGCATACCGAGCCAGCCGTCGGCGGCGCGGCTAAGGTGATTTCGACGCTCCGAGCGTTCTCCTTCGAGATCGGCTCGGGCTTCATTCAAGATTCCGTCGCTCGCGGCTTAATTAGTACAGCGTCGTTCGGAGAAAGAATGGAAGCGAGAGGGCGCCTTAATTACTATCCCGAGACACCGTAAGTTTCGTAATAACCGAGCGGTGCCAGACTATAAGTAATGAATCCAGATGTCGGCGTCGTCGTCGACGACGACGACGACGTTCTCGTCGTCGCCGAATGTCAGACGGAAAAATGACGGAGTGGCAGCGTGAAAGTTTCAATTACATTCTGATGTTATCACCTGCCGCTTCTTCGTCCCTCCTCGATTCATTCCGCCGGTTCCAATGTTTAACCCCATCCCGGGCCATTTCTCTCAGCGCGCACCCACGTCCCTTCATTAAACACGAAGCAGGGCACTTAAAAGGGAATATCTCCGGTAGTTTGGAAGTTACGAAGAACAGCAGTGAGAGAATGCGAGAGAAAGAGAGAGAGAGAGAGAGAGAGGGGGAGAGAGAGAGAGAGAGAGAGAGAGAGAGAGAGAGAGAGAGAGAAGGAGGGAGAAAAAAGAAGAAGAGTCTCAGCGAGGAGAGTTTCAGGAGCTAATATTGTGACAGGAGGGTAATCTCTCTCACTGGGTCAGCTGTCCCGAGTCCCCTCGAGAGGAATACTAATTTACATCGGTCTGCCCACAAATGGAGCTGATTGCGCGATTTCCGACGCGATACGCTAATTAATATTTGAGAGGTTGAAAGTCGGGAGCGGGACCTCTTTCTATCCCGAGTCAAGTCCGAAGGGCAGCGCGGTCTCGCCGGACTGCGAGTGTTACCAAAGTATTCGCCCGGATTACACGCGAGTGTTTTATTAACGAGATACTAAATACGACGAATTAACGGCGCGAGGCGATCGGGAAACGATGATTGCCCCCTCAAAGTGCGATTCCGTCAAAGGACGCGGTGGGGGAAGTAGTGACTCGCAACATGCCGAATAGAAAGCGAGTAGTTCGGTAGTTACGAGAAGGAGCGCCCGCCATGACTATTAATATCCAGCTGGATGCCGTAATAACGAAAGTTTGCCACGCATTTTATCGCTCGCGATGAAACACCAGAGCGTTCGGGCGAATTTCCGGAACCTCCTATCTTTTTCCCAATTAGTGAGCTCCGTTTTAATATAGTCTCAACTTAATAATTAATTTACGCCGTCGAGAGGGCTCCTTAATAGTTTCTCCGATGGGTTAATTCATTATTTATGGAAATCTTATCAAATCGAATATTGTATTACACGAACTTTGCGAGTGGGAAGTTGCGGCCGATAAAATTGTACCGAATTAAGGGGTCACGTAGTTGGGGGACGATGCAATTAATCGCGCCGAAGAAGAGACACGTTGTGCTCTGTTACTTTGTGCCGCTGCTGGGAGATAAAAGTAATCACCTCTGTGCGGCCATTTCTATGTATCTCTCGAATTATGCAGTTTCTCATCGAGCTCGCTCTATATGTTTCACCGGGAATTTTGTCGAAACAAAGAGAATCGCGACAGGTCCAAGTGTGCGCGCAAACGGCAAGAAACGTATGGTATAAACGAGAGTGCACTTTTGATAAAAAGCTAAAATACCGCATAGTGGCAGCGGAAGAAGATAAACAACAGTCGTAGAAATAGTCGGCGATCAATTGAGAGTTCCGTTGCGCGAGAGATATTTATAGATACCGCGAACCGCGAGAAAGAGTAATCGCGCGATTAATCTGACTCGCAGAGTGACGCTCTGTGCTCGTCGATAAATTATCGAGGGCGAGCGATCGACGATCGGATCTCGCCGCGCGGTGATTTTTAATATTATCAAAAGCATCCGACTCCTCCCTCTTTCATTCGCGAGTGTTTCCGCGAATCGCAGCTTCTCTCGCGCCGGAGATGCTCATCTATTAACGTGAACGTGTTGCTACGCACGCGCGCATGCGGACGAGAAGCCGCGGCGAACTCGGAGAAAAAAGTCGGGACGGGGGCAAACAAACTATCGGCCGACGGAAAAGTCGAGGACACGGACTTTTCGTTCTCACACGTGTGTACGTGTCTATACGTGTGAGGGCACATCGCGAGCGAACGAGGAAATATGCGCGCGCGAGAGCAGCGCGGCTTTGAATTCGGCTATCACTTGCAGGCGCACGCACCGGCAGTTGATGCAGCTGCATCTGACGCATTTGCGCTTTCGAACAGTTGTAATAATTACAGCCGAAACGCACTGCGATGTAACACCGCGTATTTTAATAAAACGTGACTTATTTTCGTGCCAAACAGCCGAGAGAAACGTGCGATTTCCAGATTTTTTTTTTTTTTTTTGCGGCAAGACACGCCGAGGCGCGCTTGTTACCCTGCGCTCGTTATAAAAACCAGTAATGTGTAATTATCGCGAAAATTTATGCATGTAAATTTCGGCTCGTGTCACAATCGCGTAATCACTCTGCGCCTTTAATTAATACAAGAACGCGTATTTCTTCGTTAAATCTTGCTTTGCATTCAGCGGATTAAGAAAGTCGTAAGAAGTCACAAATTAATCTGATAGCTTTTCCGACGACAGATCGTCAAGCGTTTGAAACGTATTTTATCTTATCACAAATGCTACACCAATCACGACATATTGCTAAATAGAAATTTAATTTTCGACACGATTCTTCGCGACCTTCGTAAAGAGCTTAATCATGTACGTGCGTTTCCCATCGTTGTATCTTCAAACGCGCCTTCAAGCACCCTCGCGCCGGCACTCGCAGATCAATTTTTCTCGATCAAGTTTCTCGTGACAAGTACAAGGCCGTTATTCGCCCGAGGGTTAAAAACCGCGCAAAAATGTCTTGGCGAGACAATGTCCAAAATAAATAAGACCCGACTCGTCCCGCGAGGTCCTTCTCCGCTTTAATTATCGGGATATGTATCCGGGAACATCCCGCGCGGTGATGAACGGCGCGGCAGCTCCATAAAAAGCGCGAGCGCTCGAGAATCGTTCTACCGTGAGCCATAATTCATGGATGGAAAAAAAACAGTATTGGGAAAAAGTGTGGCAGAGAGTGCGAGGGAGTGAGTGAGTGAGTGAGTGAGTGAATAAGTGAGAGGAAAAGAGAGAGAGAGAGAGGGGGAGGGGAGAGTGAGAGAGAGAGAGAGAGAGAGAGGGAGAGAGAGAGAGAGAGAGAGAGAGAGAGAGAGAGAGGGAGAGAGAGAACGGCAGGAGAGCCGGGAAAAGTTGCAGTCTCTACGCCGAAACTGACGACGCGTATTCTCTCTTCGCGGGCTCACGCTATCTTCCACCCCCCGTCGCCGGCGCCATTGTGCTCGAGGGTCGTGCATGCCGCTTTGGCATAACAACGTACATTGTACTTCCGAACAATGCTATCCTTCTGCCAGCCAGTACATCCACCCCTCACTTCCACCACCACCACCACTGCCACCACTGCCTCCTCCTCCTTCTCCTTCGCTGCCGCCGCCGTCGCCGCCGCCGCCGCCGCCGCCGCTCTCGCTCTCGGTCTTATCGCGCCGCGAGCGTTTGTCCCTTTTTTTCGAGCCGGCCTTTTTCGAGAAGATAAACGACACCACGATTGACAGTCAAGGAGGGTGCGAATGGCTCGTGTCATTTCGAACAAGTGTCATAAAATCGAAAAATTGAACAGCTAACCGCGGCTTTATTTTCTCCCGCGGAGAATTACCTTCGCGCTCTCGTCCGATTCTCTCTTCCTCTTTCTCTCTCGGGTCGGTTATCTCTTTTTCCAATAAAACATCCTTGATCACGTCGATTCTCCTCGCGTGTGTAAGCTGAAGATAATTTAGAGCCTTCAGAACGCAAAAGGAGGGCCGGAATTTCTCCCTTTTTCCGATAAAATTACTCACTCGAGTAACTCGAGAGAGAGAGAAAGAGAGAGAGAGAGAGAGAGAGAGAGAGAGCCTGGATAGGGTAAATTGAAAGATACTTTGAAACGTTTTGACGAGAAAATTTCGATAGATTCTCAACATGGCAACATAAGCCGAATAGATAATATCGATCGAGGTGTATTACGTCGAATTAAAAGTCCGATATTACGTTTTAATTCACGCAAAAAGTATACCATTGCGCTATCTATTAAATCATCCAGGCTTTCGTTCCTACATTTATTGGATTTCAAAGTACGTCGGACGGAGATTGAATCTGTCGAAAAATAAAATATTCATTTTTCTATCCCGGTAATTGCAAAATTTAAGCCGCCGACTTTAATTTAATTTCCCCTTGAATTTATATTACTACCAATTTAAAAATATAGAGAATTCCCGGCATCGCACGCGCGCGCGCGCTGCTCGAAACGACCGTCCGGCAATGCGATTTTCACGCGCGAGTCGCTTCGAGTTTTCCGCGTGATCGTGTTTATCGGTTTAACGCGAGTCGCGAGCGAGAGGCGATCAATTCGACGCCCGAGCGTTTATACGATGAAATGATATTCGCTGCAGCCGGGCCGACGTTTCGAGACTTGTTGTGGCAACCGGCAAACACAAACTGAACCCTTCTGCCCTGCTCCGTCCTGCCCTTCCCTCGAGCCTGTCTTGCCTTGGCCCTGCCAGCAAAATTGTGCCGCGTTATTATGCGCACGAACGGAACTTTATGGACGCGAGACGATGCGTGTATGCACTAGGAAAAAAAATTTAGCATCTCTAACAAAACTGTTTAGTTGAGGCAATTTTTAATAGCAACCAAATATCTTGTTTTATATAACAAAATATTTAGTTGTCTCAATTAAATATATTTTTCTGCTTTGTTCTCTGAAATGATTTTGTTCTTAGACTTGATATATGTATAAGAATTAAGCATTTTAGTTATTTTATCCATAAAAATTATATAATAACGAAATATTATTTTACATAAACTAAAATAATGCCCAATGGATACTATTTTGTCTCTCTGTGCACTAAAATTTAGATTTTATACATTAAGAAAAATTTATAGTATTTTTAACAAAATTCATATAGTTAAAGCTTTGTTGGTTGCTATAGCAAAAGTATTACGTTATACGAACAAACCGTAATCAAGCAAGATATTTGTTTACAGGAATTAAACAGTTTTGTTGGGCATATTTTAACCAAATTATTTTGTTGTTACAACAAAATTTTGGTTCACGCAACAATACATTTTTCCTAGTGTGCGCGTCGCACATGCAAAGTTCCGAAAAATCAGTCGCGAAATTAGAAAGGTCCAAATGCACCGGGTCTTCGTTATTCCGGAAATATCATTGCCCAGAAACATCATTCCGAGGTGCATTCGCATATTCGAGACACTTTCAAGCAACGGTGTTTTGTCGCGAAGATTTTCTCTCTTTAATAATAAAATCGACTACGTCGATTGACGAAAATTGGTTACGTAAATGAACGTGATTTGTGAAAGAGTAGGGATTGAGAGAAAGGAACTCGCCGGGAGAAAAGGTCGCGCTTCTTGAAGCATTAGCGATGCTAAACGACGACGAGCGGCAGCTGCTCGCTGAAAAACTCGCTCGACCTGATGACGCCGGATTTCAAAGTCCACTCAGACCACGCAGCCCTTCAACTCCCGCCGAAGTACTGGGTCAAGAATTTCCCTCGGCCCTACGGTGATGGTTGCCACTTTGTTCGCTCTCGTTGAGGGAAGTTTACCCCCTCTCCAAGAGGGGAGTTGAGTCGCGAGTCGAAATTCTTGTTAAATGCGTTAAAAGGCGTCTTGTCTACAACTTGCCGTATAAATAGCCGGTATCGATAAACTTTCGTGTCTGTTTGACAAGTACGACTACTCCATTTTGGTGTGTAATAAATAATATTTACATGTACACACACGTCCCAAGTTATTCGTTTCACCGAATAAAGAAGCATACGCGACGTGTACTCTGAAATCGCCGAAACTCAAAGCTTCTCTGGCATTATGCGACGCGCAATCGCGAAACTATCGAAAAGTCAACACGGATCATTATTTGCATTAGAGTGTCGGTCTCTCCAATAAATAACCGGTGCAATTAGAGGGGAAAATTGGGGGCAAATATTTATTGCGCAAATCGTGCCGGATACCCGCGGTAAGGCTTGTTTTAATCATTCCGATAATTAAATTGCGCACACGTGTGCGCACGCGTATACCCACGCACACATTACACCACACACCCCGCGTTTCAATTTTTTCATTAATTCCAATAATTGTTTATTCCGACGATAAATGAGGAAATGGGAATAAATGACCGGAAAGATTGCCCACATTAGCAATTAAAGTTCAACTAATTTACGTCGCGAGCGAGCGTTTCTTTAATTAGACGATAAATTACCGAAAGCGATCGAATCGCGGTGGTTAAAATCGATTTCGGATCGAGCGATTTTCCGCGATCTCTTGCAAGACACACGCGCGACGCAATGACGTTCATTTATCGTGCAACGATTCGCCGTTGATGCACCGAATAGTGCGCCGATATGGCATCGCATATTATTTACGTGTGCAAAACGCAGTTCCTCGTACAAATTAACGCACGCGCACGCTTGATTATGTACGCTCGAGCTCACTTTGTCGCGCTGCATTCGACGACCTGATTAAAGGTAAAACAGAGAGCTCACCTTCTCTCCGCCTCCTCCTCACTCTGTGTGTTTCTCTCTCTCTCTCTCTCTCTCTACCCAGCGTTACTCGTGTTACGGCTATCATTAGATTACCAGTTGGATAACAGTCCAACAAACCAACTGCCGTTTGATCATCGATAAAGCTGTTTCGATTCCGTATCAACATGCGGGGAGGAGGAGAGTGTTTTTCTCGGCTTCCCTCGCACTGGAGCTCGCGCAAACACGTTAATTAGCGCAAATCTAACGCGAGCCGAGCGTCTGAAAATATTCTAATAAGCAAAGTTCGCTCGCTGGACTTTATCAATTTTTACCGAGGGACGAAAGTGTCAAATGCACTGCTGTGTGTATGTGTGAGAGACAGAGAGAGCAAATAGAGGGAAAAGTTAGTCGAATTTGGCGAGATAAATTCAAGCAATCCCGAGATTCTTGTTCTATATCTCGGGTAACGCAAATAGAATACTATCGCGTCCGAATATGTTTGCTACGTTAAAGACAATTCGAATCGGAGAAGTGCACGAACCTTCGACACGGTTTTAATACGGTTCATTTTACACGCGTATTATGCGAGTCGCCGGGTGTTACGAGCTTTTAAGTTGGCAGTAGTTAGCTGCCGGATATCGCGCTGGCTCGTCCGATTTAATAAAATGTGCATAACGGTAAATGAAATGGAGGGAAGCGCCGAGGATTTGCCGGCCCGAGCACCGTGTAATGCGATATTCGCATTAGGAATGGTGAATATATTAACGAGAGAGAGAGAGAGAGAGAGAGAGAGAGAGAGAGAGAGAGAGAGAGAGAGAGAGAGAGAGAGAGAGAGAGAGAGAGAGAGGGAGGGAGGGAGGGAGGGAGGGAGGGAGGGGGAAAGAGAGAGAGAGAGAGAGAGAGAGAGAGAGAGAGAGAGAGAGAGAGAGCAACCGGAAGTGCATTCCGCTGGCGGATGCGAGCTGAGGAGATCACGTGCGGATCGACAGTCGTGCGATTTTGTTGAACTTATAATACGCGAGAGGGAGAGAAAGAGAAAGTGAAAAAGAATAGGTCGCGTATCCTCGCGACAGCGCAGAATAAAATTAGGTTAAGGCAAAATTAAGTTAAGGCTCTTCAGCAAAATTATACGAAACGATTGATTATTCATTCGCAATCGTTTCATCGATCTTCGATGTGTAATGATATTAACGCAAGAATAGACTTCCGATTGGAAATTCCGATCAATCCGGCAGTTTCTGCAAGATATAAAATTTCCAAACGAAAACACAGCGTATTCTGCGTATCCACAGATTTACTACTGAGCTTACGGACTTGTTTCTCGTAAACATAAATAATTATTACAGTATTAAGCTTGACTGTCGCGCGATGCGATATTTTACTGGCTCTTCAAGTATTCGCGCAAGACGCAAGATGACGTGAAGAAGACGTTGTTTGCGAGCAAAGAGACCCCGCCAAGTAGATAAACTCAAGCAATTAAGAAGAAACAAATAATTATTCCAGATAAATCACCGTCGCTATTTTCGTCAGTTATTTCTCTCGCGACGCGAGACGCGAGGGGATGAATAATTCATACGAACATCAATTATATCGAAGACTCGGCAGAATCGCGACAGACAAGGCGATCGACGCGAATAGATTCTCCCTGACTATCGGTCGTTTTGTTTCGGCGCGAGAAAGCAGCCTGTTTCATATTTTACGGCGCAATCGGGGGAACACTTTTTCCATAATATAATCTTTCTCGATATTCTCAACGGAACGCGGGACAACGTGAGTGGCTTTATTTATGATCCGACGCTTACACCAGTCTCCATATTGCCTCCGCAGTCTGAAATATCACCGCTGCGTTGAATATATTCCGCAGTAACTGCTCGCTGGCCATGGCAACGATGCAACAAGCGTCCTCCTCTCGGTTCCGTTTGTAAATAAGTGGGACGCAAATATTAAGCGACGCCCGTGCGTCGCATTTTACTTGCATATTTATTAATGCAATCCTGCTTGGTATTTTAATACTGAAAAATAGGGTCTGCACGCAGCTTCGGCGCCGGACGCTTTTCGCCGCCGCCACGCTACGAACAAAATACGGCGTATATTTCATGGAGCTTACGCCAAATAAGGAGAACGACCTACGGTGAGTTTGGAGAACAAACGTATTTTACGCGAAATCTCACATCTCGACTTAATTACTGGGTCATTTAGCGCAACTGATTAATGAGTTTTGACCAACTAAGTTTAATGACGCGGACAGGGAGACCTCGCTCTTCACTTGTCTTTCCTCCTTCTTTTTTCGGGTGAAGCTTCAGGTCGAGCTTCAATCTTATTTATCGTGAAGACAGTTAATGCGAAAGATCGCCTCTCTGAGAAAATATTATATTCAAATTTTGACAGACGATTTTAGATCGGGATCTTGTGTGGAGAAATTTTCCAGCTTTTGAATTTTTAAGAGAAAAGTTCGAGAAATATTTCTGAAACTTATGAAGCTGCAAATTGTATTACAGGATTGATCAAAATATAAAAGTTGTTCATACGAATATTTTGACATTCTCTGCGTAGAAAACACAGCGGTATGTTTAGAAAATCAGGTTGCGTGTAAATTTAGGTGGGACATTTGCACTTTCAATCGGTTTAAAGACGCGATTACGATATCGGATTTGAGAAATTCTTCAGATATTCTTCAAGAATCTATTTCTGTCCAAGTTATACCGGTTGAGAGAACCTCGCCAGTTTTACGATGCGACGACGAGTGACATTTATAGTTAACCGCTGCACTTGAAACTGAATTAAGTCAAGAGGCAGACACTTTCTGCTGCAGACTTTCATCAGAGAGAACGTCATATAGATCTCGTTATTTGTTAGTCAGATAGACATAAAAATAAAATGGATAATATCTGTCAACCGACAAATCAGTCGATTGTAATTTTGCCATTTTTATGAAAATAACGGTCAAAACGAACTCTTATCTTACATAAAATCTGAAGAGAAACATTTCCGAAATATTTCTTCTTTCATTGTAAAGGAAAAATAATTTCGTAGGATTACAAATATTATTTACAATTATAGATGGTTCTTTATTTGTGACTTTTTTTTATAACTTCGTTGCTTTATTCAGAAGTATGTATTGTCAGAGGAAAAGTCTTCTGAAAAATATCTCTGAGGAAAGAATTGATTTTCAGAGAATTTGCCGACTCTCTAAAAAATTCGCCGCGACATCATCTTGTCAAGAAAGCATTCTCGCAACGAAGAAGAAGATTGCTGAAAAACTTCCTCGCGAGAGAAAATGCAGACGAAGAGGAACGCACTTGATTTGATTCGACGTGACAAGTGACGAGAGGGCTCACGGGGACGAGTTATTTCTCCGATGTAATATTTATATGCTAATGTAACACGCGCATGATTGTCGGGTTCTCGTATTGAACTTGTACGCGAAAGTTGTTAAGAAAATACGAAAAGTGCGATTTCACTTCGCACGTGCGTCCCTCGCGATCTCTTCCGACCGGCGCGGCGGTGAGGTCTAATTCTTACCGTCACTCTCGGTCGTCGGCCGAGATCTTCCAGATTTTCCGGACAGATTTTTCAGGAGAGAGACCCGCGGCTTCCTCCCTGGGAATCGTACATCTGCTCGCGAGTATCCGCGAAGTGGCGAAATTTCACGGTAAAATACGATCGGCGCGCGATGGTTTGTCGCGCGAGTCAGCGACAGCGGACTCCACGTTAGACGAGGACATCGACGTTGTGTGTCTCGCTGCACTTGCTGCTGCTGCGGCGATACATACGTGGCCAAAGAAGAGCGATATGACCTTCACTTCAGAGCCGGACCGAAATCTCCTGAGTGGTCCAAGCGTGCCTTTGGACTCGCCCGGCTTGTGCGCTTGACAGCCCGCGGCGGCTAACCAACTGCCTTGGCAGAGCTCAAGGTAGGTAGGTAGCTAGGTGGTAGAGGTAGATAGGTAGAGCTAGGTACGAAGGAAGGAAGGAAGAAAGAAAGGAAGGAAGGAAGGAAGGAAGGAAGGAAGGAAGGCAGGCAAGCAGGCAAGCAGGCAGGCAGGCAGGCAGGCTTGGTAGTCGGCCCGGGGATTTCCGGCTCTATGCAAGCGCCAATGTGTACACATTCTGTCGGCAAAGCCCTTTCGCGCACTCACCCGTCGCCCTTTCCTCGCACGAGTCCCTTCGAGTTTATTCGCGCTTGCCAAGAATTCGTCTGCACCTCTGCGCGTAGGTTCTTTTGATTTCGATTGACAGTTTAATCGTAAACGGAAACACGTTTCATTCGCGTGTGTATTATACATATTGTTTATTTGAGACGTTCTATAATATTTTCAGAGTCTCTCTTTAGTTCTTGCGATATCGGAAAGAATTAAGATGATATTTAAATAAGACAATATATAAATTGGGATTTTTAGATTGAGTTAGATGTTGAGAGATCACACTTGATCAAATAATATTTCAATGTATCTTCTGTAACTCTTTGCTCTATAGGCTGTTGAGGATCGATCGGCTGTACTTTTGGCACCGAACTTTCTCTCTTTCTCCCTGTCCGTTTATATCTCTCTTCCCTTTTTTCTAAATTTATTACCGAGCGATCCGTGCAATCTGGAAGATTTTCCCGATGAGCGAATTCTTATAAAGGATCGTGGTCCTTTAACCCGGCAGAGATTCGCATGGAGAGCTCATTTATTAATGGAAACGTAATTCCCGTAATGTACGCCGTCGAATAAAAATCCGGGAGGCATCCTATAAAAATTTAAATTCTTTTATTTCACATGGTATCACTTAATTTCACGAGGTGGAAAGAGAGGAGAGAGAGAGAGAGAGAGAGAGAGAGAGAGAGAGAGAGAGAGAGAGAGAGAGAGAGAGAGAGAGAGAGAGAGAGAGAGAGCATAATTACAACGAAAATACGTTTATTACAATCGCGTTGAAAACGCGCGATTCCACTTCGTGTGTATTATCGATTATTTAAAAAACACGATTCAATGAAACCGCGAGAATCGATCGATGCCAAAGAACGAGGGAATCCACAAGGGGACTCCTCTTCTTGATATTCCTCTTGCTCGAGCAGCGTTTCATTGTCACACCGGTTGTATATCGGCTGTTGTTGCATCATCGTCGCGGGGTGCTTTCGAGTCCCGATTGTGTCGTCAATAAGTTGCCGGGACTTCGTCAAGTCGTATACAAGTTCCGCGAGGCGTTATCCGCTGGATTCCGCGCTTCCACTTGGAATTTAAAACTTTCGCGGGACGCGCATCCCCCGCAGGATTCGCGCGGTGGCCGCGGATGCGGGGATGCGTTACATGCCCCGCCGCTGCAATCTGTTTCATCATGTCGGGACGAAACACGCTCCCGCTGTAAAAAGTGCGCCGTCCGTTGTGGCGGGCTATTTTTTTTCTAGGCCACGCCAGATCGCTTCCTTTCTGCCGATTTTTTCTTTGTTTTTCCACAGATTCGTATAAAACCGTACTGCCTGTTTTCTCTTTTGCGCTTTTATTGACTATTAGGAAACATGCGAACGCGTATACACGCCATGTATTTGCCCGTTAACCGAGTTTTCGAAGGACACCGTTGACTTTCCGCGACGAGCGAGCGCGATATGGCCCACGAATCGATGCGCGATATACACCGCTGCGGTAGACATCCAACAAAAAAAAGATCAGAATTCAACACGCGATAACAACGTGGAGAGAGTTGCGCTCTCGCGCGCTGGGATACATCACGCGGCCGCGCTTCTAATCGACTGGCGATCGTGCCGATTGCCGCTCGACGGCAATTTCTAATTGCGCCAATTCTGCCGTCGGACGTGACCGCGATCCAACTTTTACGAGCTCGTTAAAGCAATGATATCTTCCATCCGAGTAACTTATCGAGCGAGTAATCCTTTGCGATTCGTTCATGAGTCGCGATTTAACGCAGCGTAAACGCGTGCAAGCTTATTATTAAATACGCAACGAAGCGCACACGCAGATCGACCTCGTAAGCGCGTTACGCTTGCCGTTTCGCTGAAATGACGTAGCGAAATGTGAAGCGCAACGCGACGAAAATAAAAAATTAAGTACCTAATTATCGGCTAATTCTTCGTTCCCCGCATTGTGTGTGTTTGCCCCCCAACGCGGACGTTAATAAAATCCCGACGGCTCGCGCACCGCGACTTTCGGAAAGCCGCATTCAGCCGTGCGCGTGCGCGCGCACACACACACACACACACACACGTTTTGTGTTCTCCTTTTATCTGTTTCCTTTCCGCTCTCCTGGTCGCAATTATCGTCGGCGATATCTCACGCGGCGAACAACGAAAGAATCATCCGTAAACCATCCGGCTCCTAATTAGCTCCCTCACTGAATGGCGTGACGTAACAACGACAAAAGCGTAGCGTAATACGCCGCCGCGGCGATATGTTCGCCGCGCCGCGATGCGAAATAACAGGCGCGCTCGTTAAAGAGCCCTCGGGTCCTTCGAGAGCGCAGGGACTTCGGCGCGAAGGGAAGAAGGCATTAAAACAGGCCGGGAGCTCGCCACTCAGTTATGCGACTTTGCTCGCTCGGCTCGCTCGGGGACGATGACGAGTCACGGAGGCGCAGCCTCTACGCAGCGTAGGCACCGCCGACGCGATCCGTCGTGCTCTTCCGCGCGTTCCGGGTCGTTCGTGTCGGCCGAGTGGCCGTGAATGGAGTCGTAACGTAATCCGCGACCCTTATTTCGCACTTCAGTGGCCGACAAGATGAATGTTATCGACTATCATGTCCGCGCTCTCTCTCCCTCCCTCCCTCCCTCTCCCTCTCCCTCTCTCTCTCTCTCTCTCTCTCTCTCCGCTCCATGTACGCTTTATCGACGCGAACGATCGGTCCGGGACGACAACGACCCTCCCCGGAACAACACCGAGCGGCTTCTTCGTGTTGTCATCGCACTGGAGATACCGAGCGCGACGCGCTTTAACCCTCCGGCCGTTGCCACTTTTGCCGTTACGCGGCCCGCTCATGTTTGCGCGGCGACGTTATCGCGGAAAACCCGGTCGAGACTCTCCGCGGCCGATCTATCGTCGGATTAATCGTCGACTCGCGAATTTGTTCAATCAGACGTTGCTTTTTACGGCAAGACTTGTTCAATCGAACGATTCATTTGTTATGGTCGTTATTGTTATTATTATACCTTCCTAGGCGCATTCATATTATTACCGAGCACTAGAGCGGGTATTGATGTTACGTCGATGAGTGAATTGTCCCGCTGACCGATCAGTCGGATACGAGGTTTGATCAAGAAGAAGAATGAGAATTTTGAAATTGCGCGCGCTGTATCTTGTCTATTCAGCTGATTCTTTTTTTGTGTGTTGGTAGCACTACCAGTGACGTACAGGTTGCGTGAAAAGCTCGCGGAGCGGCATCTATAAGTAAACGGTAGAATTATAAATTGTAGTCGGTTATATAGAATCATTCTTCACATGAACCTAGGTTTCATTTCCATCTGTCAATTCTTTCTGTGTTTACAAGCCAATTGAAGTTGACGTGTCAGTATATTTGTTTGCAATGGAAAATTTGAAACAGCGTGCAGTGATTGAGTTCTTTGTTAAAAAAGGTTTAAAGGCAATGGAAATTCATTCCGAGGTGGTAAATGTGTTAGGGGAATCTGCTCCTTCAAAAACAATGGTTTGTAAATGGGGACTTGAGTTTCAACGTGATCGTACAAGCATTGAAGATGATCCGCGCAATGGACGTCCAAAAAGCGGATCAACACCAGAAATCATTGAGCAAATATATGTTATTGTTTCTGAAGATTCAAGTGTGACTACGCGTGAAATTGCTCATACCATAGGCATTTCAGACGAACGGGTACGGCATATTTTGCATAAAGAATTACAAATGAAAAAGATGTTTGGGAAAAGTGGTGCCGCATACGTTAACAATTCAACAAAAACTCGCTCGAAAGCAAATTTCTCAGCGTCATTTGGATAGTTTTAAGAAGAATAAAACCGATTTTGTGCGTCGTTTTATAACTATGGATGAGGCTTGGATCTATCACCATGATCCTAAATTGAAATAGGAACGTTTACAGTGGACTGAAGCTGGATGTTTAACTACAAAGCAAACAAAGCATGAAAGATCGGCAAAAAAGGTTTTGGCATCAGTTTTTTGTGATGCTAAAGGGATTTTGTTAATTGATTGTCTGGAAAAAGGTAAAACAATTAACTTTGAATATTGTTGTAACTTTTTGGATCAATTGGACGCAAAAATTCGTGAGAAAAGACCTGGTTTGCAGCACAAACAAATCATTTTTCACCAAGACAACGCACCTGCTCACACAAGTGTTTTGTCAATGTCTAAATTCAATGAATTGAAGTACAAATTGCTTGATCATCCACCGTATTCGCCAGATTTGGCATCCAGCGACTTCTGTCTGTTCCGAAACCTGAAACAATTTCTCCGTGGAAAGCATTTCTTGTCGAATGAAAAAGCTATAGCAGCTGTAGAGACATATTTCGCAGACCTTTCAGAAACTTCCGCGATGGAATAAAATTATTGGAGAGCCATTGGGCCAAGTGTATTGAAGTTAATGGAGACTATATTGAAGAATAAAATAATTTTTAGAATTAGGTGTTCTTTATTTCAGTTTCGCTCTGCGAACTTTTCACGCAATCTATACGTGTCAGTTTTCAGGCAGCTACGACGCTTAGTTTGTGTTTGGCGAGCGAATGAGCAAGACGTACTTCAGTGTGTCAGGCGATTTTTTCTGTGGCGAAATGTCGGATCAGAGAGTTTGTCTGAAATTTTGTGTTAAAAACGGAATTAAGTGCAGCGAAGCGTTCAAAATGTTAAAGAAGAAGCCTTTGGCGACGATACCATGTCACAATCACGAGTTTATGAATGGTACAAACGCTGTCACGAAGACCGAGAAGACATCGAAGATGACGCGAGGTCTGGACGTCCTAGCACGTCCACTAGTGATAAAAACGTGAAAAAAGTTAAAGAGATTGTGCCTGCTAATAGAAGAATCACCATTAGAGAGGTTGCTGAAGAAATAGGAATTTCATACGACTCATGCGAAGCGATTTTTACTAATGTTTTGAACATGAAGCGAGTGACGGCAAAATTTATTCCGAAACTGCTGAATTTTCAACGAAAACAGCATCGCGTAACCATCGCAAAACCAACTTATTCTCCAGACATGGTCCCCTGTGACTTTTTTCTATTTCCCAAACTCAAAAGGACAACATTTTTCAACAATAGATGGGATAAAGGTGAAATCGTAGATCCAGCTCAAGACAATACCTAAAGAGGCGTTCCACCAGTGTTTCTCAAACTGGAAACTACGTTGACATAAGTGTATAATATCACAGGGGAACTACTTTGAAGGAGACAAGATAAACATTGAAAATTAAATAAATACTTTCCGAGAAAATTAAAAATTCTCGTTACTTTTTGATCAAACCTCATATCTCGTTGACTCATCTCCTGTCGCTCGATTCACGTCTCGCTCCGGTAAATCCGACGCGGCGAATCGCGATAATCCCGACTAGAAATTTTGATCAGGTTCATCTAACATCGATAAGGACCTAATAGGAAATGAATGAAAGGTAATCCTAAGTAAGTCAGTCCTTATAATGTCCTAACGACAAATGAGTAAGGAAGACCTTTATAAGATTATAGTGATTGGCTCCACATTAGGACCTTAGTATACCAACCTAGTGTATGATATAAGATGGTTCAGTTGATCAGATCCTTGTCGGGATCTTATTCATTGTACCTAATATGATTTGCATTATCAAGTTTTAACAAAACCCATTTGTAATTAATTTTATATGTATATAATATGAATATGTGTGTGTGTGTGTGTGTGTGTGCGCACGTGTGTATGTGTAAAACTCTAATAGTACTGGATGCAGTATAAAAAAATATTTTGCCACATATAATTAGAGACAGTTCAATTTTTATCATATGACGCGCAACGACGAGTTGCCTGTAGCGGCGTGCGCACTGCGGCTCTCATTTGTCTTGCATTTGTCCATAAATGGGCCTACAAGATAAAAGAGAAGCTCGAGAAGCAGTTCAGTCGCCTACTCTGTGCATGCATGTTGCGTATCTCAGTGCGTGTTTCGCGATAATTTATTGGTCGTGACGAAACATTTTACAAGTATGCTCAAGCGATCTAAAATTATTATTTCATGCAAATATCTTTTTATTTGGAAATGACATGAAAGAATTTTCAGCGTGTCATTTCTTATTTCCAATGTCATCATCCAACACAGCCGTGGCGAGTAATCAGGAGCCATAATTTGAAAAAATAAGCGTAATAAGGATTCCATAGGGTAACTCAATAAGGACCTGACTATGAATCTTACTAAGGTCCTGATATCCACGCTGCGTTACATGACTTACTAGAACCCGATAGAATATTACCTTATTGGAGGACCTGATGTCCAAACGAGGTTAACCTAATCAGGACCATGGGATAAATTTCTAGTCGGGATGCGACACGGAGCGCGCGAGCTTGCGAATCCACGTTGCGCGTCGACTCTCCAGCGTCTCGCTTGCCGGCGGAACTCTTAACGGCGAACTTACGCTCGCGAGGATGTCCAGACGGCCGAACAATGCGGTGGTATCTGAATGAGAAACGGCGCGGCGCTCGCGAGGTTCGCGATCGGCCAGCCGTTAATGCACATCGTGTGCGGGTCTCTGAAGCGCGTATCGAGATATCGATCTCGGCACGGGGCTTCCGGTACGGCCCGTCCGAGCTGAAATTTCGGCGGCGGAAGGGGCTGGAAACAGGTCAGCCGGAAGTTGTCGGTGTACACGCCGCGTTTCCACGCAGGTTATTACTGGTCCTACTGCACCGCGCTGCGTCCCGCCGCACCGGTAACGTTATCCTGTCCGCAAGCCCTTATTTCACAGACCGCTACTTTGCAAGATGAGCGTCGCGGACCAGCCAACCCTCACTTCGTTTCGCGCGAGATTTGCTTCGCTCGTGACGTGAGTGTATGCGCGTACGTCGCGACAAACATGTTTCGTGTGTCGGTGTCTTATTTCCCGAAAGTAAAACAGTATTACGAGAGCGAAACTCGGGAGTGGGGGAGGGGCTCAACGGAAGGACGAGAGGGGTGGGGGTGGGAAGAGAGTGATACTTGCGGCGAAATTTTCTCCGGACGGCATCGCGGCGCGATCGCAATGCATCCGGATTCAATTGACAATTATGCGAGGGAGTAACAGTAGTTGCATTTATATGCAAACTATTAATTTACATGCAGTCGCTGGCGGAGGGACGTTAATGGCATCGTAATAGCACGATTTGAAATCTGATCATGATTTATTTCCGCGGTACAATCTGTATCACGACGGTGTTGCGGCGAGAAAACGGATAGCCAGATATTTAATTTTGTGCAAATTTGATAAGAGCCTGAAACCCGGAGGCGAACTTCCTCCAGACGCGAGAAGAGGAAGATTGCCAAAAGTACGTCTACCAATTTGACTGGATCAACGTTCAATTATCTATGAATAGACCTACACGAACGATTTGAGTCCCTCGCCCGCTTCCAATTTCGAATATAATTCAATTTCCATTAAACCGCGCGACGAGCATTATTCGCCACGCTGTGCCGACTGAAAGCCGTTTATTGTTCCTCCGTCAACGCACAGCATTGATTTTTTCAAATTAAGATACTTCTTTCTCGGCCGTTATAAAGACAAAAATGTAAAAAGAGACGAAGAATAATCTAGGGATACCCGCAGGATTATTTTGCGTTTGTTTCTTACCGCTGCACGGGGATCAAAAGGTAAACTTCATTAGTAATCTGTTTACGCAAATGGCTAATTATGTACGCGCGTAAAATGTTTTGGTAGAATCGATAGAGTGTGAAAATGAGTTAAACATATTTTTGCAAATGGATTGCATCTTGCATTATACAGAAAATATAGATTTTCTTCCCTCCCCGCCTTCTCTCTCTCTCTCTCTCTCTCTCTCTCTCTCTCTCTTTCTCTCTCTCGCACACATGCCTGTAAATTCGCTACAGAATTGAACAGCCGCGCTATCACAACTCGTAACAATTCGCGCGCATAACGCATCCGTCATTAGTAAATGAAATTAGTCGAAAATTTGGCCGTCTAGATTAGCATTTATCTCGTTGTTCCTAATTACGGTTTATTTATTTACCTGGCGATATCAGCAGAAATTATGTCAGAGTTAATTCGACCCGTGAAACTCGCGATATTTTCCCGCATATTCCCAATTGCTGTTTGGCTTCGCGACTATCAAATGCTTGGTAAAAACATGCGAGTAAAGAAAAACAAGACGAAAAATTATCGATAAAAGGATTTAGGAAGAAAAAGAGGACACATGCCGTTAAATTATTCATGCACTGCTGACAAAAACAATGACACGATCAAATGTACAATTAATTATTTCGCGATATACGCGCCGTTTGTTTTCGACGGTGCGATTAAAGTCACTGATATAATTATGGCGTATTAATTATGAGTATAATGTCAAGTTGGACAGAAACAATCTGATCAATGCATCAGTTTTATTCTTCGGTCACGGCGACTTTTTTCTTTCTCTCTCCAACTGCGCCGCGCGAAGCCGTTTTAAATCAATACGATTTTTCCAATACGATCGTTCCATTCTACAGAGAGCAGTCGGCGTCAATTCTCATCAACACGCGCGAAAGGCAGGACGGCGAAATTCTTAAAATATCCCCCGGCGAAATTGGGTTAAATGTAGTATGTTTTGCGGTCGGAGTTAAAAATGTTATTTTACTACGTCACCCGAGCTTCGAGCCAATCGACGCGCTCGCTCGAGATAACCGACGACGACGCGTCGATGTTACAAATATAAACTGGATATAATTTAGAACCTTCTGAAAGATCGATTACACAAAGAGGCACACTTTAGCGATAATAGTGTGTACTTATTGTTAGCTCCCCCTCGAGACACGTCTGTCGTTTACTTCGAGGAAATGGCGCAACATTTCATCCTTCATTGAGAATAAACATTTTGATACGCGTCAATCTTTACGAATCTTCACGTTTTCTGTCGCCTCAACTGGAGGACGAAACAAAAACTTTTAGTTTATAAATGAGAGTTTCGCACGAAGGGATCGTGCACGTCAGGACGCAGAAAGTAAGTCGGGTAAAGTGCAGAATTTTTCGCGATTACACGCGAATGAGTACAAGAGCTTGAATATTAAAAGGGTCAAATGAGATCTCTCGGGGAAGACTCGAATTTTATCGTCTAACCGTGTCAGCCAGTTTACGCGTGAAATCGCGACTCGGGGAGGAAGGAGGAGAAATCTCTCGATAATGCTGTTACTATTACGCGAGGTAACGCGAGGTAATCCGATAGCAAGTTACGAGCGGATCCATTACCGGCCAGGAGGTGGTCGGTAAATTTATAATCTCTCGGTGATGCTTCGTTCGATTGCAGGCCCTGTATTAACGCATACTTTATCGGCCTTTTCTTCTGCCTCTCCTTTTTGCGGCTGCAGTCGGCTGACAAATGCGCGATAATAGTAAACAAATAGTAAACTGTCACGAGACGCTATGGTTGCCTCCACAAAACGGCAGCGAGTAACTATTAGCAGAGTCGCAAAACAATAGAGGCTACGTAGTCTTACGTACATTGAGATTATCGATTGGTCGATAAGTTCAAGCTCGACGGAGTTTGCGACGATTAGAATTAAAACTACGACTCGGGAGACTGGTCGAGTTTCGGAGAGGTATTTGAAATTATTTTGGTGACGCGTCCGCGATTGTTTAACTTTTACAGAACCAAACATGTGTAGAATAAAAATTTCAACACAAACATGATGTATCGCATCAATAATTAATTGACGTAAAGAAGCAGTCGGTTCTTGATAAACAGATCTATATTTACGAGAGAGGTGAGAAAATATGTTTAAACATTCAGACGGATTGAACGTGCCGAGATGCTTTATCACTTCTTCGTTCATATAAGGTGCACATAAGAGAAACAGCGAGTGTAAGAGAAACGCGAAATGCATTGTTATAAAACGCCGTTGTACCGAACGCTGAAAACGAGATTTGACTCACTTGTTACCAGATTAGCATTTATATGTTTATTTATTTCCCTTCAAACAATCCGTGCCTATGATGCAATTATTAGCCGCGCGTATAATTACGCTGAAATTATCGAAAAAAAGGGGAGCGTAACTTGACATATTTCACGTTGACGGCGTCACTCGTTTTAATCGCATGAATTACTCATTTGCCGGGGAACCTTGTCGGGTGCAATAAATAACAAATGTTTCCGCTCCTCGCTCTTCTCGTTCCCCCGTTGGCACGTAGTAAAAGTAAGAAATTAATTAATCGACAGAAATAATTGCTATCGCGGTGCAAGCGTCCCGCCGACGGGACATTTTTGCGCACAGTTTCGCGGTTGGATGTAACTTTAAACTCACCAGTTAAGGCCACCTCTTTCGCGGAAATAATTGTTCTCACGAGGGCGATTGACTTGATGACGAAATCGAACAGTTCGGAAAGTGGGGCTCTTCTTCTTCCTCACCCACAGCGCGAAACCGTAACGAGCAAAAGAGAAAGAGAAAAAGACAGAAAGAAAGAGAGAGAGAGAGAGAGAGAGAGAGAGAGAGAGAGAGAGAGAGAGAGAGAGAGAGAGAGAGAGAGAGAGGTAGAAAATGAGAATGACTCGAAAGGAGACGGTCGACGACCTCATTCTTTTCTTTCCTCGTTGTCTCTCCGTTAGTCGCTTCGTTTTCCCCCGTCGCCTCCGAATGGAAATCGTGTTACGGACGATAGCAACGCGAACTGTAAATTATTCTTGACGCCATTAAATCTCACCGCCACCACTCGTACCGTCGCCCATCGCTCTTTAATTGTTATGTCATTCGCGGGAAAGGACTCGATACACGTTACGGGGAGGAAGCAAACGTCTGCGACGGTTTTTTTAGATCCTCGCGCGCCAAATGTTCCACCTGATAGATGCACTCTCTGTGGAACGATCTGATGAAGTAGATATCATTCTATGATCGAGAATCGCGTGTCGAAGAGATATTTTTACGAAAAAAAAAAAGAACCATGAGTTTTAGGTTGTTTGCTCTTGGAAAACATTCGTCGGTTTTCAAGTAGAAATTAGATTTGGTCAAACCCGTACAAACTAAATGCACGGCATGATCCTATAATTCTTCATTTGTGAATTGCAAGCGTGACATTGTTGTAGGTAGCGACGAGTTCTTCCGACTGTCGTCAATGTACGAAATGTAGAGCGGTGTATATGGCATTAAAAGAACAGGTTGCCTGCGAGCGAAGTCGGGAGTGCGCAAACGTTATATATTTTATTTCCTTCGACATTGCCCGATGTGTATGTATATGTGTGTGTGTGTATGCGCGCGTACGGCTTTTTAAAACAAAGACATTGTCCATTGTGATTTATGCCGCGGCTTCCGCGCTCCTTTCTGATACCGGGGGGTTACGTGAATAATCTATCATGTAATCGCCCGGGCGAAAGTAAAACAAATGGCACTGCTTTCGGAAAGCTTTTAGCTCGGGAAACCTGCTAAGGCTTTTACTTCTGTTCCAAGAATATTGTAGCGCGCGCACGTGCGCGACACGAACTGCGTCTTTTATTTATCAATGTCCGATACGAGACTGCCGCAAGACGGCATCCATTATGATTCATAATCGTACCGTGGAAAAAGTCGCATCGCGAATTACACGAGCTGAATCGACGAGTCCCGCAATGGAGTCCCTCCGGGTCGCGTAAGACGAACATTGGACGGTCACAGTGGGACGAATTGTACATTTTCTCAAGGCTCTCGAGACTCTCTCGACAAACATTATAATTTCTTGCGAAAAATGCTTACGTGAGTCCAAGTCTCTTTGCAAACATTTCTCCAATTAATTTTACAAAATTGCCAGATTTACGAAAGCGGAGTTGATTAGTTTCGATTTTAAGAGGCATAAAGAACGTGTGCTTTATGGGGAGATACAGATTTAAAATCGTAGCGTTATACGAGGAATCATTGAGGAGTATCATCATCATCCGTAGAACGAAACCACTCGTAAATTCTCGACGAGTTCTCGCGAATTATAATGCTAACTCACGTAAAAATGATTACTGCATGAAGAGAGAGAGAGAGAGAGAGAGAGAGAGAGAGAGAGAGAGAGAGAGAGAGAGAGAGAGAGAGAAAGGGGGAGGGGGCAGGGGAGTTCCACAAGTTCCGCGGCACTTACACACGGGATTCAAAATTCAGACATTAATGTCATTATCGCTTCCATAAGAAATTCCGCGGGATTTCGGGATCCGCATGCAAATTTCATGGTAATGCAGCGCAGCGTGTCCCTCTCTCTCTCCGCCACCCCCCCGGCCGCATCGCAAAATTTCAAATGCGACGCCGCCGCGCTCGGGCCGCCTTTTATTTCACATGCACCAATGCGAGATTTTACGAATCATGTGCGACCCATTACGAGCCATGATTATTACAAGGTGGACAGCATGAATAATGCATCGCGTGCAGGGATAAACATCGCGCGATCTATAGAAAATTAAAGCTCTCGCCGGAGCTTTCGCCGGTAACGACAGATTGCGTCGAATTATACCTCATTTTTCCGGCAAGACCCAACGCCATGTTTGTTCGGCAGGGGCATGAATAATGGATTATATAAATAAAAATGCCGGTAGAACAATGCCGACGGAACGCTGAGTTCCTCAGCTTCTATTTTGCGGGACGGCCGGATCGCGTCTTTTATTCCTCCCGCGGACTCTCCGACTTATCGACTCGCGCGTTATACCGATTCGCATTGTGTAAATTATTGCCAATATAATCCGCGTGAATAATACATCGCATGAATAAAAAAACACTCGCAAGTCTTACGTTTCGGCTGTTAAATCTCCCTCCCACTCTCTCTTTCTCTCGTTTCGGGATTATTCGCAAAACTTCGCGGGCGAAAGGATTCGCGTGGTCTTTTCTTTAGTTACACATTCGATTCCCTGTATTCGGTGCCTTATTGCTTCTTCATGCGTTATTACCTTAAAAGTGTCTTAAAACACACGCATGGTCTCGGAGGAATCTCACGAGGAAGTGACTTTACGAAAAGTTGCAATCAATAAATTAATATTGTAGACGTGAGAAGGAGACGAACGTGCGTATCGAGAGTGTTGAGCGAAGCGTCGGCTAAAATAAGTCGTTACGCGAAGAAAATTCCAAATATATAATATTCTATCGCGAGCTCAAAATTGCGTTTCTCCGGTCGACGCCGAAGCCGGCGGAAGAGAGGCGCGACCGATCGGACCGGATTCGCCGGGAGAATTCACAGATATTATATCTGATATTGCCGAATTAAAATTCAGCAGGTACAAATTAAAATTATACGTCTGACCTATCGCACATCTACAATTAACTGTATGATAATAACGCATAACCAACCACCTCGATTATCATTGATCCTGTTACCATTAATTTGAATTTAAACCAATATTGAAAATCTCGATTAACCACGCATGGTTAACATCGGAGCATAAATGACGTACAATTAACGATTAATTATCGGCGACAGTAATTAAATAATTATTTCCTCGCTGAGTCTCGCGCGCACGCGGCGGAAAGGCGAGGGGGCGCCGCCGACTATCCGAATTCGCTCGCTCGCTCCCTCACTCATTCGCTCACCTAATTCCGGACCGCAGACCCTCGGTATAATCTCCAAAATTGCGCTGCACGACGGGTCCTCGAAGCACAATTGGCGGGCGTAGAGGCAATTCAGGATGGCCACCGGCACCTTGATGCCGGATCCTGAAACATAATCGACGGGGGCTACGTATTAAAAAAAAGCGTCAGTTCGCACATAAAGAATGCGCCTTTAACATTTTCCCCACGCCGCAGCGCGGCGAGCGAGATTAAAGCCGGACGTTACGGCGGGAGAAGGAGAAAGGAGAAAAAAGGGAATTCCATTGAGATCGGTTCGCCGGCGCCGAAAAATTCGGGAAATTCGTCGTTATTACGGCGAATTACCGCGCGGCGAAATGCCGGTCGAAAGACGGCGACGGGGTGAGGCTGGGATCGGGAGGATGTATGCGTGCGTGTATGCATATATACGCGTATGTATGTATACATGTGTACGTGCGCAGTGATTTAATATCCCCACGATAAAGCGTTTCCGTTATTTATAACCGGCCGACGTGGAACTCTCCGACGACGACAAATTATATTTCATTAAGCGAGCACGGATAGTTTGAATGAGAATAAAAGGGTGCGAATAAAACGGGCGCACGCGCTTCTACCTGGTCCTCGTAAATCAGTGCGAATTAATTGTGACGTCAAAATAAAAAGTCTCCTGACCAGAAAGGAGAGCGCAAAATTTTTGGTTGCACAGAGCCTGCGGTAACGCGGTGGCACTGTCAGCAAACGACGCGATGAACAATATTCGCGGCGAAACGAGACGCTCGTACGTCAAGTTGCGATCCGTTCTGAGGAACGAGTTATCGATCGAGAGAGAGAGAGAGAGAGAGAGAGAGAGAGAGAGAGAGAGAGAGAGACAAGATGGTTAATTTTATTAAGATTTTTTATTAAGATAGTCATTTTCCGCACCAGCTATCTATAGATATATTGTCCCAACAAAATTGTATCGTATACAATATGCATGCTGATAGTGATAATTATCATCATTAACGCTGTAATACTAAAATTTACTAAAGAAAAAATGCTTTCCCAACAATAATTACAAATAGTATATTTCTTTTTCTCAGTATAGTAAAATCCTGCGTGAAGCACTCTCATCATGCTGTCCGCGCTGCAAATCTGAAGCGAGATCGGAACGAATGCTGTCCCGCATCGGTAAATTTTGAACTACAAGCGATCGGAATTAAACATCGAGGATTTACCGGGTCTCAGCTCGCGTTAGTCTACATTGTGCAAGGAGCTTTTTTATAATCAGACACTTGGAATTGCTGATGCAGGAGGAACGAAGAGAGGAATGTCGCTCGGCCGAGAATCGACAAAATATCCATTTCCGTGGAAAAATCGCGTGCAAATTATAAAAGATATAAAAAATGTAATACACAGTAAAGACATACGTTTACGCTTCGATGAGACTCCCCGCAACGCTTACGAGGCTCCGTGAATTTTCCGATTCTCGATTCCGATCGTTCGCAGGCGATACGAATTTAACTGCGTCCGAAAGCACCATATTTTGTCGGTCGTTTGCCGGCGGATTTTTTCCGCGGCCGCAAACTCACGCGAATCGCCGGGCGTGTGAGTATAAAGTGCAAATTGCGTCGCCGTTAATGCACCGATAAAGCTGCGTATCGGGGCTTTTTGGTTAATCAAGCGACGCGATCGCTGCCGCGTAAAAGAGCGCCGGGTGACTTTTTGATTTCGCCGCTTTATGACGCGATATTCTCCCCGGTGTGATTCATTTCGTTTAATTAATCACTATGTTTCACTACATTATATATATCCGCCGTCGGCTACGCGATATCGCGATTCGCTCTCGATCGCCACCGCGGCAACGTTCCTCTCGCGGATCGACGCTGCAGGAAGGATACGCTGCTATTATCAGTAAAAATAATGGAGGTTACTCGATGCAACAAAGGTGGGAAGACTTTGTTGCACGAAACGGGACGCGATGCTCTGCGAGTCGATCGGGCCGCATAAGCAGCCAACTGAGATGTCATTTCCTGCTTCGCGTGAGTGGCGCGTGATGGGCTGTTAAATATTAATAATATACCGCTGTACAAAATACAAAATCGCCAAACGTGGATATACGGTGGATATACGGTTGGCTCGTCGGTGTCTGTTAATCGTCAGCGTCGGGGAACCGACGTAGTCGCAAACTCCCGAATAAATCATGTGCGCATCGAATCGCGCGGGCGAGATCGCGCACAGAGACTCGCTCGATGCGAAAAGCCAATTATATTTCTCTCGAAAAAATATGCTGCACTCCAATCGCTCCGCTCGCTCGTTCGCTCGGCGCGGCGGAGGGATGTCGCGTGTCAAATAATATCTCGCTCGAATTTCGTTTGTACGTGCGCGCGGTGTGTACGTGGTGTCAAGAATCGAGTCGCCACCGTGGAAATGTCTTTTCGCATTATTGCGTGTATCGGAAATGTCATTGCCGGCGGGATTACGTCCCGCGAGATGAACGTACGAGTGCGCACCGAGTCGCCGGAATAGAGAAGGATCGCGAGGAGCGTCGCTTACGGATACCTTATGATATCACAATACGTCGCGCAGCGCGCACAAATTTCTTTCGCGTTTGATGCATCGCGCAACGCCGTATCGCGAATACGAATCCTTTCATCTTCTCTTTCCCTCCCCTCCCTCCCCCGCGCTCTTCGTCCATTTCTCTCTCTCTCTCTCTCTCTCTCTCTCTCTCTCTCTCTGTCTCTCTCTCGCTCTCTATCTCCCTCGCGCCCTTTCTCTCCCACGCTTACACCTACGTCCCTTCCGCAACTCTCTTTTGGCGACGGCGAAATTCTCAAAGATGTAGGAGCACTTTCGGAAATGGCCGTCGTCAAAGGCTTTATTCGACGCTCACGATTGCAGAAATCCGTCTATTTCGGCGACAAGCGAGGAAATGGAGCATTGTGACCCCGGCTCTTTCTCTCTCTCTCTCTCTCTCTCTCTCTCTCTCTCTCTCTCTCTCTCTCTCTCTTTCTCTCCCGAAATGCTATTCGCCGCTCGTCAAAATCTCGCGTCTGCCACGAAGCGTATCGATCGTACTATTTAAATGTATGAATATTTCCGCGCGGCGTTAAATCTCGCATCTCCGAAATACGACAACCATCCTCCTTTCTAATATACTCGATCATACATTCAGCGCCGCCGGTGTTGATCAAGTATGCTCACATTGTGCAGTTACGTACATACATACGTACGTACCTTACACACAGGCGTATCCGTCAATTTTCCGCCACACCGTCCCTCCGTCGCGTTCGTAAACGATCCCGGAAGAGAGAGAGGAGGAGAGGGGGGAGGGGGGGGCGAGACCTCTGATCGGCCGCATTAACATCAACCGCTCCCGCTTACATTCGCGAGAGCATAGCATTAAAACATCGGCCGCTACGCGCGCCGCTCTCGCACGGCGCTCTGCCGTCTCTCTCTCTCTCGCCATAAATTCTCCCCTTACTCACGCGGGGACGATCGGAAAAATCCCGCTGTCACAGTGCCGGCGCCGGAGCGAATGCACGCTCGAGTGCGGCCACGAGGTGACTGCGCCTCGTATAGAGAATTTTTTATAGCCGCTCGCGTCCTCCGTCAGCTTCCAACCCTCCACCTCTTTCTGCTCGCCCCCTGCCCCGCCCCCGCGCTCAGCGTCGCTCTTCCGAACGTTTCGTAATTAATTACAGCAGCGGGGCAGGGGAGGGAACAGTGCGCTCTCTTCTTTTATCGACTTCCGCTTCGCGAGTGGCTCGTAAAAATCCGCGTGCTCGGTTTTTCGGTGTCTCCGTCTCTCTCCCTCCCTCTAATCCTCTCTCTCTCTCTCTCTCTCTCTCTCTCTCTCTCTCCTCCCCTCTGCCGCGTCATAGTGTCCGTATCATTTCATATTCTCGGCCTTTTTCCTCCTCCTGTGTACCTTCCTGCCGCGCTCTCGTGACGAAAAATCTCGCCGACTGACTGTGCCGTGACGAGGGACAAGCAAATAACTGCGCGAACGAGCTGTTAAACTCGAGGAGCGAAACGACGAGCAGAGCCGCGAGAGCAGCGCGCGCGCGCGCGCGTCAGCCGCTGTTCTTCCCCGGTGCTTCGTTCTCGTTGGCGAGTCACGCGTCCCATGTATGAATATTATTTCAAATGATGTGTAATGAGGTGTGCGTGCTTTCTCTATTTTATTTTCCTTCCAAGCTACCGCGAGTGCGGGGGGGAGGGGGCGACGTGCCATTTGGCAATTGAAAAATTTCATATGCGTATTATTACCGCGTCGTAATCGAGCCGCGCGCAGCCGAGTGCAGTCTGCGCATCGTTGCGCCGCGCATCAGCTGTTCGCGCGAGAAATTCCGAGATCGTCCGCTCGCAATTTTCATTTTCCTTCAAAAATCGCCTCCGTCGAGCAGTAACAGCGCCGGGAAGCGCGCATTCTTAACTGCATCTCGCATGCTCGCGCGCTCCGGAAATCCCTTCTTTTTTCTCCCTCCCTTCCTTTTTGTTTCTTGAAGCGCGACCGTTGTATCCCGACTGCAAATCGGTTTTTAAACCGAACGTTCCTTTAAAATTCAATTTAGCGAGTGGATTCCGCGCGCACGCTCGCTCTCGAGATGCACGGCGTTTTATGTCCTGCATTAAAAATGAGTGGCACTACTTATTTTTCTTCTCGCCGTCGTTAAGCGAGAAAGTGCTTCCCGCGAAGAACAGAGGAGAAGGAGAGGTAGGAGGGGGTGGTACAAGAGCGAAGGGGAGGACGGAGGTGGCGCAGCGGCAAAAGAAGTCACAAAGAAAGAGAAAGAGAGCGGGAGAGAGTGAACCCTCTTCCCCCATTCCCACCCTCATCCCCTTCCCCGCCCCGCCGCGCCGTTCGCCTAAAACAACGAGCGATTATAAAACCGCGGCCGAGACGCGGCAAAAAGGTTTCGGAGGGGAGAAAAAGTTGCACGCCGCAACGAAGAATAATTATGCCGCGGAAGGACGGTAACAAACGCGCCGGTAAAGTAAGGGAAGGCTTCTGGGTCCGGGGCATAATAAAGCGGAATGGAAATATTATTCTACCCCTGTCTCTCTCTCTCTCCCCTCCCCCCTCTCCTTTTCTTCACCCCTTCATTATCCCTGTCATTTTTATGACGCGTTGATGGAGCGCGAAAGCGACGCACGGATGAGAGCAAAAGTTAAAATTTGAGCGATCGCACGACGGAGAGACGATACCGCACAAAATATTTCGCAAGAGAAGCGTAACCTGAAAATTTGAAAAATTTCCGGTTTTTGCCGAAAGGCAGCGTCTCTCTTCAATCACAGGCATGTGTTTGCTTGATGTTCTCCGGAGCGCGGATACACACAAGCGCATGCGGTCCCGAAGGGAAAGAGACTTTCGTGAATCGCAAGGACACCTCCGCTTTAATAAGTATGTAGCGAGTAAAACCGTTTTCATCGGATAAACCGCACGATTTCGTCATGTATACGCCATACCGGTTGGCCACCCTCCTACTCCATTTATGTACGTATACGTTATATATATATATATATATATATATGCGATATAAAAAAAAGGAAAAAGAATACGCATACATCATTTTATACATACATATATTCAGATAAAATTGAGCGGTCCCCTCCCATCGATTATCTCAGAAAATTTCCCCGCTGCAACCGTCCCGTATCGGAAGTATAGGTATAATGCGTCATTCGGGTATTATACGAGAACCCGCGCGTGGGTGTATTCTCCGCGCGAGGCGCGTTGATCATCCCTGTCAAATAATCCGGCGATATTTATCGCGCGCGCGTGCGGGAGGTTGGGGGCGAACGGCCCTTGTTTACCTGGTCGATTTCGCAGCGGCCGTTGCGAAAATCGGCTCGGCGGCCATCGGTCACAATTACGTCGACGTGTTGATGCCGAGTCGAGTGCGTCGCCGGCGCCGGCGCCAGGTGAAATACCGGCGCACGCAGGTTTATCGCGATGGATCATAATGCGTCACACGATTACAAATTACGGCGACTCACCTCGTCATGTCGAGGCGTTACTGTAGAGAGCAGGTATCTCGATATGTCGAGAAACTGGATTACGACTAGGTACGGCGATAGGAGCCGCTCGCGGGAATAAAGGGTTTAACACGCGTGACAGTTGGAGGCACTAACTAACTGCGAGATTATATTCCCAGGTAATATGTAGCGCGCGGAAAGAGAGATGGGGATATCATTAATCGCGTGTCCCGAGTACCCTTGTAGTCGGACGAGTTGAAGAGGCGAGAGAGAGAGAGAGAGAGAAAGAGCAGCGCGCGAATTTAAGAATATATGCGGAGTCATTCGGGAAAAATTAGCGTGTTTTTCCGCAATCAAATGTCAATTACGCGGGCCGCTGGAGAAATCTCAATTTATCGCATTTTTCTGCGGAAGGATGTGATGAAAAAGGACTATTAATAACGTTTATCACAGGTAAAGCGGATAATTGGGCGTCTGATGAGCTATGATTACAAATAAAATTCCGAGTGGCAACGAAACTCATCCGGGAGTTCATTCATTAAAAAATGAACGGCGGTCGAAAAATGTCGGCTTCGATTTTCACCAGTTGGCGCAACACATTCCCGCTTTTAATTTATTCGCTTTCCCCAACTGATTTTTTCCGTTTGCAGCGAAATCTCTCGACGCTCGAAATAGCGTCGATTATTCTAGATCTTTTTTTCGCTCTCATCCAGATATATGTGCGCGCACACGGTGTGCATATGTGTGCGTATTTTGATACGCGCGAAAATATTTGTAAAATTAATTCTGTTCAATTTACGGCTGGGAAAAACACGGTCAATTAAACATTACAACATCGTGTAGTACTTAATTGTAAATACACTCGCTTGATTTTGCAATTTAAACAACTCTTCGTATAATATTTTATTATTGCTATTAAATTTCTAAAGAACTAAGCTCTCTCGTCTAAATGCACGTTCGAGGTCTCATTCCGAGGAGATTTCGTAAAAAAGGAAATTATTTATTATAAGGATTTGAATTTTCCATAAGAAAAACACTCCGCTATCTTTTCATGAAATGTATGATCTTTATCAAGCATTTGCCATGTATATATAATTTATTATCTACTAATTCGTAATACACTTTGTTGGAGGGAAAGAGAGAGAGAGAGAGAGAGAGAGAGAGATTTGTTATAATAGATGAATTCCTATTATGTGCTATTGTACTTTACAACGAACTCGAGTTTTCACATTCGATGAATGAAGTCGGTTGTTTGCAACTCCCTTTGTTCCGTTGTGCAAACAGTCGTACTTTTATTCAACCGCAATTTATACCTTTTAATTATAATCACATAGGGTCTCTCTCGATAACGTCGCGGATAACTATTAGCAGGGTTAGCCATATTGATCGGTTAATCCTCGTCACACATGCACGAAACCTTCGGGATTGCAAACCGATTAGATTTATAAATTATTAAATTGCGAAGCTGCGGGAGCAATTTCGAAACTCGAGAGTTTCAACTTTATACTATAAATTCCGATATATATACGATCGTTGACTATAATTTACTAAACTTCGATCCTGAAACATGCGTTCCAACTCTCAATTCTCACGTCACAACAATTATCGCATAAATATGCAATAACTACCGAGGGAAAAGAGAACGTCGAATATACCCTACAAAATAAATATCTTGACAAGCACACCGATTTGAAAAATCACATTCCTTGATAAGAATTGCCTTTTATCGTTGATTGGCGGCAAGCGTGCTACGTTCAGGACTTCCTAAACCAGTCCTGTTAACAACAGTGTTAAGAACATTAAGAATGCTGTATTTCTTTTTTACTGCAGAGGATCCTTGCGCGTTTAGACTAAAGACGGCACGGGGGAATCTTTCCCTTATCAAAGCCTGTCCGTTTTGCGGATTAAACGGGGTCGAATAGGTTCCCGCGGGAACTCGACGTCGCAGTGCCGCGAGCCGAGTTACGCTATGCGGCATAATAATTATAGTCCTTCGTTCGCGGCTAACTTTGCCGAGTGGAAGTTGCCGCGCGGGTCTAACCCAATTGAGGCGAAGGAAAAATGGAACTAAACGCGGCCGCTGCGCCACGTAACGTCTCGGTAACAATTTCGAGCGAGAGGCTCTCCTACCGGCCGGACCGGGCGTGCTACTCGCCCTCGAAGCGCGACAATAAAATCGCGGCTCGATAGCGCACTTTTCCGGAAACGGGCGCTTACGCGCGCGTCGCTGCGCTATTTCTCAATTTATACGCCGCTGCAAGCAGCTGCGCAACGACTGTGCAAGCAGATGTGTCGCGACGACGCCAATAAAAAGTTACTTCCCGCCGTACCGGTCCGCGCACGCCGCGGATTGCACCGTGGAAATTATCATTATTCTCTGCATTAAAAACCGCGGAACGGAAACGACGCCTCGGGTAAACTTTATGCTATCGGTTAGCGAGCTTGCTCTCGAATGAAAAATAAATATAGCTTTAAACAGCGAATACCGCCACTGTAATTCTCACATCTCATGTTCCAGTCTTAGCTAATTTCTATTCAGCTCTGATGAAATACGCAGGCAGTCTGAAAAGTTCTCGGCCTGAGCAATGAAAGAAAATTTTTTTTGCCGTGAAATATATTTTATTTTTCAATATAATCTCCTGAAACTTCAATACATTTACTTCAACGTTTTTCCAATAATTCAATACCATTATTAAAGTGTGATTCCGGAAGGTCTGCAAAATATCCATCCACGGCTGCAATAGCTTCGTCATTTGATGTAAAATGCTTCCCAGCCAGGAATTTTTTCAGGTTTGGAAACAGATAATAGTCAGAGGGAGCCAAATCTGGTGAATATGCTGGATGTTCAAGCAATTCGTACTTTAATTCGTTGAATTTTGCCATTGTCAAAACACTTGTGTGAACACGTGCATTGTCTTGATGGAAAATGATTCCTTTCTTTTTTAAAGCAGGTCTTTTCTCACGAATTTTTGCATCCAATAGATCCAAAAGGTTACAATAATATTCAGAGTTAATCGTTTTATCTTTCTGAAGATAATCGATCAACAAAACATCTTTGTAATCCCGATAAACTGTTGCCATAACCTTTTCTGCTGATGGAACCGTCTTTGCCTTCTTTGGTGCACGTCCACCGGCTTCAATCCATCGTTTCGACTGTTCTTTTCGCTCTGGTGTATAGTGGTGGATCCAAGTTTCATCAACAGTTATGAAACGACGCTTGAAATCCATTTTCCGTTTTGCTTAAAACGATCCAAACACGCTTGAGAAATACGCATTCGAATGCGTTTTTGGTCAATTGTTAGCAAATGCGGCACCCATCTTGCACAAATTGCTTGTTCATATGTAATTCTTCATGCAAAATATTTCCAATTCGTTCTTTTGAGATGCCTATGGCCTCAGCTATTTCACGCATTTTCACTCGCCGATCATCTAACACCATATCATGGATCATTGTTGAATGTTTTGTGATGTTGTAGCAGTTTTTGCCGACAACCTTCGCGCGGATCATCTTCGAGGCTTGTACGACCAGATTTAAAAAGAGCAGTCCATTTTTTCACAGTGGAAAGTGAAGGTGATGCATCCTTATATACTTTTAACAATTTCGGATGAATTTCTGTTGGTGTTAAACCATCCAAAACAAAGAATTTAATCACTGCACGATATTCAATTTTTTCCATTTTAAAAAAGACAATGACACGTCAATATTAAACTGGTGCTACTACTCGAATGACTTGACAGATGGAAATAAAATTTTACACGGGTTTATATCAGGGATGCCACTTTCCAATACAATTATAGTTTGACAGTTTCTAATGCCATCTATGTGTCAGGTCGAGAATTTTTCAGATTGCCCTTGTATTGATAATTCTGCATAATATGTTTCGCAGGACATGGACAAGTCCACCATTCATCATAAATCCCGCTGATACATACATTATCTCTCACATCCGTATTAATGTAATCCCCGGAGAAAAATCGGCCAAATAAAATTGATGCATTGGGACAGCCGGAACCTTAGCAAAGTTTTGACATTACGTATATTTATGTATCCCTGCAGCGCGGTAAATCTTTTCCACGCACACTCTTACGCCTCCATCTCTTTGTTATAAAAACAAGGAACATGGTTTCTCGTGCCCTTGCCGTACTTGGCATGTCTCGCACAACGCTGCAAATTGTTGCGGAAGAGTAGAGAGCACTTTGGATCTCGCGAAAGAGGATTTGCGGACGACCGAATTTCAAATTATCACACGTCCTATTTTCGCCATTTCGTACTATTCAATTTCCATTCAATTTCCATTATGGATTACTGTATTTGTTAATTATATCACTTCGAAATTATCAAATCACAAAATTATCCCAAATTAGCCGGTTACCGATATATCCGTAGAAATGCAGCGGATACAATTGTCAGCTATATACGGTCAAAGGCAAGTAAAAGAGACCTATAGCGATTGATTAACTATCAGTGAGTCTAATTACATCTGTATAATTGTCCCGATCACCGATATTTCGCCCTCAACGAAAATCATCGAAATGGACGAATTCAATAATCGAATACCGCGTGTCTCTCTCTCTCTCTCTCTCTCTCTCTCGTATACTGAAGCATCAAGACATCAGAATGCCAATAGCGGCTCCTGACAAGCAGTTCGTAATTTCGTCGAGATTATTACCGTTTCTCCCGGCCGCTGCTCGGCGTGTAACCTTCGCAGCCTCCATGATCCGTAGCTCGGGGAGAGCTTTGAGACACGACAAGATCATCAGCGAAACGAGGGGATAGACGCCAATAATAAAACGGGAGAGAGCGAGAAAACGGGAGAGGAAGCGAGACAAAGCGAGCGAGCGAGTGAGCGAGCGAGCTGGGTAACGGGGCAAGGGGGGAGAAACTTCCTCCGACGGCGCTGTTTCCCGAACGGGAAAATCTCTTATCGCAGCGGCCGCCCTCGTCCGAGGGAAAATCCATTTGAGCATTTTCGCGTGCGCGGATATATTTAATTATCTTAGGCGATGGCGGACGAAAGCCGGCGCCGCGCCGGGCCGGAGTGGAGGATAATTCCGGCGAAACTTTCGCGCTCGAACTGCGCGTCGCGGCCGACCGACCGCCGCCCCGGCAGAAAGTATAACTCTCCTGTCTTATTAAATATAGATCCAGCCGGCAATTGGAACTTCCGCCCGAGCAGTTACTTCCGTCTCGTCTCTCTACCTCACTCCGTCTCTCTTCCTCCCGTGTGTCCGCCCCCGGTTTCCTCCCGAGCTCCTCTCTTCGCTCGCCAACCCTTTCTATCCGCGAGCACGCTTAAGACAGCCCCCGACCGATATCGCCCGGACCGTTTCACGCTCGGAACCTGCCGAACGAGCGGGCCGAGCGGGGAGAGCGAGATGGCCGTATTAACGAGAGAAAATACAGATGTAAATTTCAGTTCTTCATCGTATCGCGAGAGCATGAGAATCGGCACGGAGAACGCGCTCGCGCAGCGGACACGTCGTCATAAAACAGCGCTCCTCCATCTTGCTTCTTTCTTGGCCTCTCCCGCTAGGTTCAGTCTAGGTTTTGCTACAACGCGACGTTCACGGCGAGACGTAGCGCAAAGTACAACGTACATCCGCACAAGGGCGTATAATCTACAGTTTATCAGAATCTCCAACAAACACGTAAGCTTGCAGGTGCGAATAAACGATTGTCTTTGAAGTTCGCTACCTGCGCCGCTGCGTTCAATCACGCTGCGGATTTGAGAAGCAACACATTCGCCGTTTCTTCTACAGGGAACACCTCTAAACAGCGTGTAATTTTACAGGTACGAGCGAGCGCAATCATCTTCTGCGAGCTCTACGCTGTTGCGTCGCGTTACGTCGCGGGCATATGATAACGCTCACAGGGATAAAAAGTATGTAACACGCCCGTCGTCCCTTTATAAAGTAAGGGCTTCTAAATAACGTGTAATTTTACCGGCGCGCGAGCGAGCGCCGGCTTTGAGCGTTCAACGTTACGTTACATCACGGGAGCATATGATAACGCTCACGGGGAGATTAAAAGTCGCACGCACACACACACACACACACACACACACATATGGACGTGTATGCGCGCACACACACGCCCGTATCTCGGCCGATATTTGACGTGGCGTGCAACCGAGTTCGCCTTTTCGCCAATGGAAGTCAATTGACAACGGAGTTGTCGCGTGCGCGTCCCATCGATCAGATATGCGCGAGCGCGAAATTTCCGAGCCGCGCGATCCACGCCGGTTGATTCACCGAGGAGACGGTCGTTTCATTATGCAACGCGTTTCACGACGTGGCGGCCGCGGCCTTGCTTTATCTCGCGGTCGGAAAGTCGCGATTTTTCAGCCGCTCGTTATCGCGCGACTGGCCGCGCGTTACATAATTTGCCGGGTGTTTCGCTCTTCCGCCAACGCGGTCGCGCGTCGCGCGTCCTCGGAATCCGGAAAATCCTCTTAGCGTTCATATCCGGTCGGCTGACTTGGATACGCGGGTTACGCCGATTACAACGCGAGAAATTACACTCCCTCCTTGGCGACGACGCGAGCGCGGAAACGAACCAGCGAGAGAATGCCGCGGCCTCCGTTATTCTTTCTCTCTTTCTCTCTCTCTCTCTCTCTCTCTCATTATTTCTCTTCCTCGTTCTCTGTCTCTCTCCCTCTTTGCCTCGGACTTCTCGCGTGATTTTATACTCACGAACATCCTTCGCCGGGGGGATTATTTCTGAATAGCGAAATGTGCGCGTTAAGTGTCTTATTCGTGTGCTCTTGTTCTTTGAAAATTACCTCGCGGGTCTTTAATTCACTGAGCACGCAGCTTTGTTGGACGTTTCCGTGTAACATTTTTATTCCCGTAAAAACTTCTCGCACAAACATAAATTTGTACAGACTCTGATTCCATCAAGGAGCGTTAATGATTTAATTCGGTAGGACGGATCTCTGATTAGGTCTCATCAAGCCTGCTTTTCCAATTTACGCAGCAGCAGTTTAATTAATGATCCTTTGTACGCAAACGATCATTTTCATACAATGCTCATACAATGCTCGAGTCATTTCTCGAGGGAGAGACGGGGAGGGAGAGAAATCACGCGCTTGGAGCGCGTACATCAGACGCGCACGAAATAAGAGAAAGAAAGCTAACGACGCTCGCGAATATTCCTTTAGATCCGCGCGCGCGCGAAGGAGCGTTACGACAAGTTTGCGCGCTCCTGCGCCCTCGCGGGAGTTAATTAACAAGCGGCTCGTACGTCGCGTCGCACGCATCGTAGATCAAGCGTTCGCAACGACCCGCGCGCATTTTGTGACTCTTCCTTTACTGTTTTTTGCAATTTGCAACGACGAACTGTCCGTCCAGCGCTCTCGTCACGCGCGCTCGAGAGTCGACGTGAGCGTGCGAATTAGATAAATAGCGGTTTACGGGCAAGCATCGCGCTCGCTCGCTCGCTCGCTCGCTCGCATTCACCGCAAGTCTGCGCGCGATTTTATTTTCACGCGTCAAATGTGTCTTTCCTGTCGCGGAAATAACGAAACGCGCGTATTAAACATTTTCATCAAAAACTCGCGCGGGGCGCGAGCGCGCGAATAACAGCGCAGACTGCGAAGGGGATGGTGGCCGGAGGGGGCAGGGGGGCGCAGGCAGGAGGGAGAGACGAAGGGGGCGAGTTTACGGGGGCTCGACAATCCGGCGAATCGATATATGGGACACTGATTTTCAATTATCGGCCCGGCGCGCGGAATTCGCTCTCGCATTCGCGCGCGCTCGCGCCACCGTCCTGTTCATCCGTCCGACAGATCATGAGATGTTATCGTTTTTGGGGGGACGTGCAGCGGCGCGGACAATCGTGCCGCTGCTACCTGCAGCTCGCAGCTCGGTCAGGATTGCCGGCGCGATGCACGACGAGTCGCGCACTCGTCCGGATTTGCCAGGGATTTTCCCCGGTGGCGGCGCAGTTCGCTCGTTCGTACGCGATTAACCCGCGAGTGTCCGCGTCACGAAACACGCGTCGCTTGAAATTAAAATAGCGAAATGCACAATGAACGTCGGCGCCCGGCGGATACGTAATTTCGCGACGACTGCGTGTCCTCCAGATGCGACGCTGCCGCCGCCGTTCTCGCCGAGCTAAATTTCCGCGCGACCGTCAACGCTATCGAAAAGCGCGTCGACGTCGCTCGCTCCTTCGATCGAGATCGGTTTATCTTCGATATAATAACGCACGCGAGCTCGTCTCTTCGGGCGGAATGGCTGCCGTTCGACGGGGAGCTACTAATCGTGTTCTAATCGCTTCGTCGGTAACCCGATCGATCGCGACTTCTTTATTCCCGATCGCGCGCAAGTGTGGATCAAAAGAACGCGAGAGTCAGATCGACAAGATCTGCGCGGCACGAGCTAGCTCGATGGCTCATGAGCGCGAGCGATTCGATGACGAATCAAGCTCGTAACGAGCATCGAGGAAGAATGAGCTTTCTAACGCGTCGGAGGTCGCGCGTAAATCCTCCCGCCGGAGGGGAAAGCCGGGGATTTCGACGGGATACTTTGGCTCTGGCGGGGCTCTCTCTCTCTCTCTCTCGAACTGCGAATGCGATTAAAATGTTCCGTGCCGATGAAATACGAACGTCCGTACGAAGCGGCCGGTGTGTGTGTACACGGCGGGACAAACGAAAAGGGGGTCAGGCGCGAAACGCTCGTTTAATTTCAACGGAGGCCGCGAGCACTCGATAAAAGCGGGTGTTTTCGCCGATATAAATCCGGATTGCGCTACAAAGTGTGACCCGCTCGTTCGCTCGGCCGCTCGCGACTAAAGGCAGGCTCGCAGCGAGCGATTTTTGGCATATTGTAACAATGTAGCTGCGTGGTCGGTTTGAAATCGCACTTTTATCCACGGCAGCGCGCACGCGCGCGCGCACACGCGCGCGCACGCTGCCGTTGTATTTCGTAACAATGCGACAGAAACGTGGAATTGCGCGCGGATTATAGTTCATATTCGAGTCCCCCGCCCTCAACATTACAAATCCGAGAGTTTGTCGCAAAATGACACGTATACGTATTGTTGAATGCGCCGTTCGGCGTATTTGCCCGCGAGTCTAATTGTAGATATAAAATTCGACCTCGCGTCGGAATTCAGTCTCGTCACATTGCCGTTGTAATGTCACGGCATCGACGGATTTGCGAGTCGCATTAAAATCGCGAAAGTAAATTGCGGAAGCTAATTCGACGTAATCGAAGGACTCGGCTTCGAAAGGACTGCCGCGCGCAGTGAAGTAACTGCGGAATATCAAAGCAGCCGGCCCCGTACGGGTCCTCGAGGTCTTCGATTGCGTTTTGATCGCACAGCGCCGAGCGTTTTCAAGCGGAGCGAGATTACGCTCGGCAATTGATCGCACTAACGCGCGCGCGAGTGCTCGACGAAGGAGCGGGTAATCAATTCTCGCGCGTCGATACCGCGAACGGTTCGCTTCGGTCCGGTCGGTCGCTCATTCGTTCGCTCTGGCCGCTATTGCTCAGTTATTAATGCTCGCGACGAGCGATCACAGCGGCCGGATAATTTGGAAATAATTCCGGATTTCGAAGTAGCTGATTCGCGGAAACTCCACCTATGGCGCGGCCGTGTACGATAATCCGCGAAATATGATAGCCGCTCGCTTTTGTGACGGGCGCGTACGCCGAAATAAAGTCCGACGACACACAATCCGCCCGGTATCGGAAATTTCACATTCGCTGAATGAAGTTCCGTTTAATTTCAATAAAACCCCTGCGATCGCCGGCCGCCGATGCATCGATACAAATCAGGATTATGTCGTAAAAATACACAGGTCTATATTCATTCGTATACGACGCCGCGCGCCCTGCGCGTCGTTAATTCTCCTGTTATTTTTCTCTCTCTCTCTCTTTCTCGCGCATGTTCAAGTGTATTGGAAATAACAGAGATAAAAATATCCCGCTTCGATCGGGCACCCCTCCCTCACCCCCTCCTCGCGTTCACCTCATCTTTAAAACGACTTTAAAACGAATACCGTCGTTCAAGTGCATCGACGTCCTACAGATTCATTAGTCGTTCCGTTAATGCAGCTAATTGATTCATTACAGAAGCATTCTCTCTCTCTCTCTCTCTCTCTCTGCCTGTATATCCGATTATCTCTGATATTTAAATTATTTCCGAAAAGATTACGACTCTCTTCGTGCAAGTTGGAATCAATTGGAGTCACGATAACTGCGTGTAAGTAATCGAGATAAATTAGACGACGAGAAGAATCCAGGGTCGTCCTCGTCGAGAGATCCCGGTGTAAAATATTTTCCGTTGATGGAGATTACAGGGAAGCCCAATGCATGGCGAGAACGCGTCGAACGCTGCGAAGTGCGAAAAATATTTTACTTTCATAATGCCGAATATCGAACTCATCGCGCGTGACGAAATAATTCCGCCGGACAGGCGTTGTTTTATTCTCCCGCCGCGATTTCAAAGTCACTGATATGCACGGGATGCATTAACTGAGCAGCGGCTCGACGTATGCAGTTACAGCATCAACGAATTATCCGTTGTTGCGACGGCGACCCATGAACTCTTAATTTCGCATTGTAATCATTTCGTCGAGTAACCACATAATCGCGGCGGGAACGTTATCGATTTTCTCGCCGAACGAACGTTGAGAATCTTACGGATTAAAGATACAATGGAAGTGATTAGTCATCGCGAGAGTCAAAATAGCGACTCGACCCAGCATTTGAATGATTCAAAGGAATATTAAAATATATGTCATTATTATTGCAAGATTCGGCTCGAACGTAAAACTACAGCAAGTTGCTGGACGAGCATGACGGCGAAAACGGTCTCCTCCTCGGTCTTCGTTAAACCACGACGAAGATTATCGGCGAGATCGCTTAATTTCAGTTTAATTAATGTACCGAGAAAGCGCGCGCGGTTACTCACTTCTCCGTACTTACACCTCCGTGCCTATTTTTTCCCTCTCCCCCGGCCGAGTGGATCATTAATCACACATTGTCACTCAACTGCATCGCGCGACTGCTCACGTCCGTTGGCCGCAATTTCGATCGCGCGATTACGGCCGGGCGGGCACGCGTAAACGCCGTAAATTGCATAACCCTTGCGGCCGCACATCGACGGCGAGTTCCAGTTAATGCAGTCGCCGATAACAAGAAGTGTCGTGCACTCGAGCGTGTGCCGAGCACGCGCGCGCGCGTCGAGATTCTCGAGGGTGTGTGGTAATTGGATCGAAGTGTTTTCAAAACGACGCCACTCCGCGGGCAATTAGGCGGAAGCGCACGGTGCGCGAGGTACGCATGAATAAAAGAAGGCGAGCGCGTTATTCTCGAGACACCGGAGACCTCGAGCCGGATATCGCGAAATTCGCCGCGGCTCTCTCGGAAATTCGCAGGCTCGGGTACGTAGACGGAGCAGCGAGAGCCCGTACGTCCCGGACTCGTGTCGACGATAATTCGCTTCGTTCGGCCCGCAATAATTCGCGAATAATTGGACCGAGGGCTGAGGATCGAGCGTGATGAACGATTCGACGGCAGCCGGACGTAAGTCGTGCGATTTACGAGACCAATTCATACGTGAACTCGACCGTGTAATGTCGAGCTCCTTCTTGTTCCAATTATCACAGAGAAAGAGCGAGGGAGGAGGAGGAGGAGGAGGAGAGAGATGCAGTGCACCCCCCGCAATTTGTCAGAACTATTTGAATCGTAAGAATTTATGAGACTTTCGTGTTCCGCAGACGTATCTAATTCCCGATTTACTCGGGGCTCCCGAGCGTAAGGACTCGCGAGGGTTCGTAAGACTCGAACGAAGGGGCCGCGTGTTGATAGAATATTGAGCGGACGAGCTGCGCCGCAGAATTAACCGATAGCGCGCGGCGGCGGAAAATGGCGTTGGCCACCGACAGTCCGCGCGTAACGCCGCGTTTTAAGAAATTAACCGACAGTTGTATATCCACTTTTTCTCTCCGGCGGGCAAGTCCCGAGGCCGAGGAGAATTCAAACAGCAGGTACTTTCAATAAACGCGCGTTCGCCGGCCGGTCGGCCGGCGCGGCGCGAGTCGCGTCTGAAAGATGCATGAAAACTCTGCCAGGGGAAATCAAAAAAGCGGACTCGTAAGTTAGCGGCGCGCGGCAGGCCGGACGCGTGTATATACGTGTGCGTGCGCTGAGTGTGCGTGTATCTTCGCGATCGACGTACACGCACACACACGCGCATCTCGCGCACATGTATACGTCATCGAGGTATCACGAGTCCGCGGCTGCAATCTACATTTCATCGACGAAGAACAGCGTCTAGCGGCGATAAATCGCCGCGGGGCTCCGCGGCTTTTCTCACCGCCTCCTCCGTTACGTGAGGATCTTTTTAAACTTTAAACGGCGACTTTATTTATAACGAGAGAGCAATCACCGCCGATATGCAGAGCGAAGCGGCGGCGAGTCTACGGGATCGCTTAAAAACGAGACTCTCGGGTGACTGTTGCGCGCTTTGCGACAGATTTTGCTTTGTATTCGTGTAGCGCGTCTTCCTACAGCAGACGGTTATCGGAGAAGTGGGCGATAACTGTCGGTTCCTTTTTTTTTTAAGAGTTCAGTCGCTCAAGATCCTGCGACGTTAAACGATTACTTCCCGTGCGCGTAAATGTCACCCTCGCGTCACGTGTTTTATCGCGTAATACGTGAGTAGTTATAATTCATCACTAAACTCTCGATGACTTCAATTACGGCGTGCTTTCCTGGCGTATATATTTCCCATCGCTAATAAATAATCTTACAACTAATTCAATAAGACTGAAAAATGATATCGATATCCGATACACTTCATAAATATTAAAAATCCGTATCGCCGGTGTCTTTTGAATATTAAACGGAAATCTCTCGATATCACGAGAAACACACTGGTCGGATTTAATTTCTCCCCGCCTCCCTTTCGCGAGTACCTTCTCCCTTTGTTTCGTCGCGTCACTTCGCGTCAGCGATCAGACGCGTGATCCTTTCTCGCGGGAACATCATGCGATAGCGAGTCAAGGCGTCTCGAGAGTCGTTCGGCTAGCTATCGATCGCCGGGGAAATCGCGCACCCCTCGCTCGAGAGACTCATTCTCTCAAAGGGAGGCGAGCGAGCCGCGCGAGCCGGCACCCCGAACTTTTAAAAACACCCCCGCAGAACGAAACTAACTTACCAAAGTGCCTATCCATTCGCCCGACTACCCATCCCCGATCGACCACCTCGCACCACTCCCGCATCCACCCTGTCTTTTTCTGTTCCACGACTTCTCGATAGCGATATGGGAATCCGAGGGCATCTCCCCCTCGAACGCCGCCCATTTGTACCCTCCGGATGCATTATCCAATGGCGCGCGCGTCTCCAGCAACCCTTCGAACTCTCTCGCTCCCTCCTCCCCCCTCCTCCCCCCTCCTCCCCCCCCGTAGATTTGTAAGACGGGGTCGACGCGACTGTGCATCGCTTCTCTCTTTCTCTCTTCGCTTCTAATTCCGCGCGCCGACTCACCTACCCCGCCCCGCGCGCCATCGTCGTCAGAAAATTCCGCCGCGCAGAGAGGAGAAAAGGGAAAAGGAGTGCGAAGGCTGCGGAAAAGTGCATTCGATATCTACGCGAGATATTTCAAAGAAGTGGCGAATTTGCCATCGACCTCGAATTTCTTGCTGAATTCGGAACCCTTTGCGAGCCCGGCGAGTGCCTCGCATCTAAGGGAGGGAGAGGTAGGGGTGTCGTCTATTCTTCGCGACCCTCAAGATCCGCGGTGGTAATTTTATCGGCGATCGTTATATTCCGTTACTGGGTGATTAAACCCTAAATTACGGTTTTCTCCGAAACGTGAGGCGAACGCGAACGACGCCGCGCGCTTTCGCAAGCCGAAGGTACACGCGTTGCCGATCATCAACCTGACCTGACCTCATTATTTTGGAATAACGAAATTCTCAAGGAAAACTTCTGAGAGAGATTGTATAAAGTTACAGCATACTTTCGTTCGTTCCGATCGTAAATTTAAATGATAGCAGTTCAACTGCCAACGCAGTTCAGTCGTAAAATTAAAGAGTCCGAATTGCTGTAAGTGTAATACACAAACCGCGACAAGGGTGAATCGGTGTCGCTGCAACCTGTCGATTTTTAGAAACCGCCCAGCGAAGCCCACCGGACATCCTGTCGCTCCTCGAAAAGCAGCCCGGAAGGACTAAAACCACACGAACGTGTCGTAATTCGTTCTCGTTCGGCCCGATTGGATTAAAAGCCAAGCGAGACGGACTCTTTCCTTCTTCCTCTTTTTTGTTTCCATCGCGGAGGATGACGAGTGAGAATGAGAGGAAGGTGTCCGCGTGCAGCTCCGGTCGCGAGGGCCAATCACAGCGTAGATAATGATCGCATCGGGGCGCACGCCAAGCCGGACTGGGGGATGGTTGACTTTGATTGTCGAGCGGAGATCGATTTGTCGCCATGAGGCGGCCTATCGTGTGCACGAGAACCGCTTCTCACTCCTCGTTTTTTTTCCACCCCCCCGCTGCTCGCCCTTCGCCCTACCCCTCCCCCATTGCCCGCCCACCACGGTCGAAACGAGACGACGGAGTGCGTTTTCACGCTAACGGAAACACTTATCGTTATTACGTCGCTTGCGTCAAATCGCCGAAATCGAATGTGAAATGCGCCGCTTGTGCACGAGCGAAATTTGCCGGTGCACTCTTCTCATCTCCCACCCCCCCCTTTTCTCTCTCTCTCTCTCTCTCTCTCTCTCTCTCTTTCTGCCTTTCAAATACGCGTTGCTTGAGCGCATTTTACTTTTACTCGGCGTTGGTCGTCGTCGTCGTTGTTTCGCTTCGTCCGAGGGCGGAGCTCGCGACAGCCGTTTTTCGCAAAACGGATTAAATCATTTCGTCGCGACATGTATAATTCGGCGACTGCGACAAAAATGCAGAAATTATTATTACAACTAACGCACAACGTGCGAGACACGTGTTAAGGAATGCAAAAATTTTATGCCGAATTCATCGCGTCAATTGTAAAGTGCGGAGTGCGTTCCGCGCAGCAGATGCATGTCGGCCGTGTGCGACGGCGAATTAAATTCCGCATTTCGACATTGTTAGACAGTATCAAGTGTCCGGCGCTTTTTTCCACGCGAATCGACACCTGCGCTGCGTCTAGAGTATTTATAAAGTATCCTCGTGACGCGCAACGTAATTGTGTCAATTGCTCGAGCAACGAGTGGCGCTCGAAATGATATCGAGCGTTCCGCTCGATTCTCCGAGTGTGGCAACGATCGAATTGCGTCCGAGAGCAGCGTTTCTTGTTCCGGAGATATTCGATACAACTGCAGCGTCGATCATCGGCAGGTACCGAGGAGTCGCGGAATCGCGTATCGCGCAGCATCGACCGTCGGCAAAACTGAACTTGAAGACTGAGAGAATTGCGACTCCTCCCCACGGTCGGATTCAAGTCGCCGAGCGCATCCTCTTCCCCTCCCGCCCCTTCTACCGCTATCGGCAGTTTATCTCCATAATGGTCCTTATCTCGCGACGATTCGCGCACGGCCGTGCTCCATTATCGATTTCGTTTCATTTCACGGGCAGCAGCGCGCGGCCTGCGAACGCGGAGAACTGCGAGGCGGCGCAAGAACGCGCGGCATTCCGCGCCGGAATCGCCGCGCGACGTCTGCGGACGATGGACGGTTATTCGAGTTTCCATTTTCTCGGCCGGAAGGAAGAGGAGCCGCGCCGTCGCTTCGATCGCGAATACCGCTCTTCGCGTTGTTGGTGGCTCTTCGTGGCCAATCGACGGATGTTTCGCGGCCCGAGCGATCGCACCGACCGACATGACACGGCGCTCTCGGCCGATTTTATGAATAAACAATCACTTTCGACGCGTTCAACGTTCGACGCGCGGGAGAAAATTTGCCGACTTTGCGGCGACGAAATTGCAGAATAATTATCGTCATGTCTCTACGCTGATGATTTCCTGCATCCCGGAATATTTTCGGGAGATAGGTAAGAGAGAGGAGCATCGAGGAATTACTTGACGTGGAAAGACTTTGGAGAGCAAAGCGCGATAAGCACATTACAGACTGGAAACTGTTGCGATTTATTGCATAATTGGGTAATGTGTGTTTGGGGACTGCTTAATTATTTGCGAGACGCCGCGCCGGCGGAATGGGCGAACTCTCAGCGAGCGTCCACAAAGATCGTGCGGGGACTTTGAAAGTAACTGCGAGCTAGTTATCGATTATCGAGTTCCTGCATTTTACATCCAACCATTTTCACGATCGACAGAGGAAACCGAAGGAACGCGGGCGTTTCACGAGAGAATCGTTCAACGTCTATCGGCGATCGACGGGTATTCGAGTTTCCCGAGCGCGAAGTAATTTCTAAGGGGCAAATTGCACTTACAAATGCATGAAGTCGGGCTTTTCCGCCGAGCCGCGCCGCGCCGCGTCTGCTACTCGCGACCTTAGAATTTTGATTATGCCGGAATCGACAGGACTAATAAGATCGACGAGATTTTAAGATTGTCCGGAGAGCCTTTGGGAGTCGATTTTGCGTCGACTCGAGCTCATCAAGCGCGACAACAAACAAGTTATAAAATTTGAAAGCCCGCGGCAATTTGCCGCGCTGCTTTGTCGCTCAGCGATATTTATCAACGTGTTTGTCAATTTTGTCCTCAATTTTCGATCCAGCTGTGCCCGTGATGAAGCGCAAAATTTAAATTGCATAGAAAAATATTAAAAAAGATTGCTCCTCTCTGAGAAAGAAGATTCAGTTCACGAGAAGTGTTCGTTTTTAGCCACGCGTGCGCCACTTGATAATCATCAATTCCTTGTGAGAGCTAACTGAGAGATCTTCTTTTTATTTAGACCGGATTGTATCAATATTCAGCATCGGCACAAGCCCATCGATGTTAAATAATTCAAGAAGAAAGGAAGAGCGTTCACTTTACCGTGCCGAAAGCAGCCGTAAGAGTTCCAAAGCGGTCTGTATAATCGCAGGCTGTTCATTCGCTGAGTAAAACGGGGCTACAAGCGCAAGCGTGGAGCGCGATGCAGCTGCAACGGCAACCCCCCTCTCTCCTCCCTTGCCCCGTAAGATTTATGTAAATTAAATGAGAGAATTCTGCAGCATGCGCGCGTTTCATCGAATCCGCCGGCGTCCGTTTCGTCGTCGTCGACGAAGTCGAGAGCCTTTATAACTCGATCCGCGGTCGCTCATTTACGGCGCGGCGGCCGGCGGATTAGACTCAAGGTGACGTCGTGTCGCTTTAAACGCGATTGCTAGCCGCGCTTGGCCGTCTGACGCGAGCTTTCTATCCTACACCTTCGTTTCGACGTTTACCGTCGAATTCGCGAATCGCGGATCACCAGCTCAGCTAGTCTAGACGTCTGAGCCGTGTTAAAATTTAATATAAGCGCCGTAGCTTATACCGGGTGTTTCAGACCACTCGGGTCACCCGATTTTTTCGTTAACGCGACATTTTAGAGAAAAATATTTCAGACAAATGTTGTAGGGCTTCAAAGAATTTATTCACTGACGCTATGAATTTGACCTTGGGATAACCTTGAAAAGTCCAATCAAGATCAACATAAAAATCTTAAATGAATATCTCAATTTTTTATTACATCATCTTTTTCTAGCAATTAATTTGAACAACTTTTGTCTGAAATATTTTTATATTTACCTAATATTTTTTGAGATATTTAAGGAAAACTTGATAACTTTTCAATATTTAACTCATGACATCTCGCTGACTATTTGTCAGAAGAAAAAGTGGTACTAGACCTTTTTGCTCTACTTAGTCTCAAGAATATATTGTTCCAATAGCGCCTTGAATTTGGTTAATTTGACGATTTTGAAATTTCCAAAAATCAGCAAGTTAACAAAAGTCAGGGCGCTATTGTAAAAATATATTCTTGAGACTAAATAGAACAAAAAAGTTTCGTACCACTTTCCCCTCCGACAAGTAGTTAGTGAGATATCGTAAGTTAAATCTTGAAAAAGTTATCAAGTTTTCCTTTAATATCTAGAAAAATATTAGGCAAGTAAAAAAATATTTTAGACAAAAGTTGTTCAAATTAATCGGTGGAAAAAGACGGTGTAATAAAAAATTACGGTTTCCATTTCAGATTTTTATATTGATCTTGACCAGACTTTTCAAGGTTATCCCAAAGTCAAATTCATAGCGCCAATAAATAGATCCTTTAAAGCCCTACAACTTTTGTCTGAAATATTTTTCTCTAAAATGTCGCGTTAACGAAAAAATCGGGTGGTTTGAAACACCCGGTATATTAACCCGCCGAGCGGCCGCCATTAAAGTATTTAATCCGTCGCTCTAGTATTTAATAGTTGACACTAATTAACCCTTTAACGCCCACTGGTAATTATAGTTACCAGAAACACATTTAAGAATCCATAACTTAGTCAAAAAAGGAGATATTTTCGTTTTCTTTGCACTTGCACTGTAAAGGTGAATTCTTCTTCTAAAAATGCTATATAGATTGTATGTAGATTCGGTTTAGTCTGGTTTTAGCTCAGTTTTAATGATAACATGTTTTGTCAAATTCCAAGTAGGCATAGTTAGCATTGTTACTGACATCTAGAAGTGCACTATAAATGAATAGATTGGTATCTGTTATAATTTTATACATTTGGAAGCTTTCTCAGATGCAAAATGTGAAATTAAAAGAATACAGAAATTCAAAATGGCGAATCCAATATGGTGGACACGAAAATCAAGAAATCAAGCTATTTTCGTGAAACCTGGTGACCTACGTTTTTTATGCGGCGAAAAATGAAGGGACAATTGACTATCTAAATGGTGATCTATAAGATATTCTTCTGAAATAGTAAGCTTGACGCTCTGAATGATAAACATCGCTCACAAATATAGTAAAGTTTCAGCTCAAAAATGTCAAACTGACTATCAGAGTTATGTCGCATAGATTACCCTTCATTTTTCTCTGTATAGGTTGCTCATCTCATATATGCTTTTAGGGTCCAAGTTATATTTACTAATAAACAAAAAACGAACGATAAAAAAACCAATATAAAATTCTGACATTTTTTTTGGTTATCACTACCTATAGTCTCCGTTCAAAAAAGCTCAAATTTTCTTCTTAAAACACTTATAAAAAAGTCAGACGTTAAAAGGTTAATAGTTGAGTGGCAAGTAAGCATGTTATAAATTTGTTAATGAATACGTCGAGATAATTTTGGTCCAACGGAAAGCTGCAGGTGAGACACACGACGAACGCTCGCGCTCGTTCTCGGAAGGATGGAAGCTTGTTCTCCCTTAACGCCCGATTTATTTTCTATCCGACACTGGAATAAATTTCGTGCTCGAGTGGAAACGTGGTGTGTGTTGTAAGACTCGACTGGTGTGTGTCGTGAGAGAGAAGAAAGGTAGATTCCGAATGCTTTTGTTTATTCTTCTGTCGAGCGCACAAACAACCTTTGGAGACCTCTTGGATAACGACCTTGGATTTTTCGCCCTTGTAGCGCATATACGATTCACTGCCGACCATTTGCAACGTGCGGCAAAGATCGCGCAAGAAGGAGCGCGCCGGTAGCCTCGCGAAATCCTCGCGGCTACTGCTAAGTCGTCAAAAAAATTTCGCACCGTTCTATCGCACCTCGGCGAAATGTAGGCGACATTCCCCGTGCGGGACAATGTGTTTCGCGAATCGCCTCGAATTTTTCGCCGCGACAAAATAGATAAGTAAGCACGCTGGTATGACCGTATGCAAGTCGGGCCTGATCCCACGGTCGCGTGCAGGTCTCATTAAGCGTGCAGTTATTGCGACGCAGGTCGTTTACATGCATGTAAAAGATAAGGGGAACTCCGTAATTACCGAAAAACTCGGAAATAAACGCGAACGGCGCGACCGGATTTTTCATGAGCGCATTTCCCGGAGCGTGGGAGGGGGGACACCTGCTAAATTTTCGAGGGACCTCGCAATATCGCGGCAAAACGACGTGATACCGCTGCATAATTAATTTCGCGAATATAATGCTCTCCCCTTTGCTATGATTCCTCCGCTCTTCCTTTTTCTTCATTTCTTTCCGTTTTTTCTCCATTCTTCCCGCGGCCATGGGCGTTCGCGCGCGCGCGTGTCTCTCGTTGCAGCGCTCTATAAAAGTATGCATTTTCGCTGAAGTCAACGCGAATCTATTATTTATGAAGTATCTTATTAGAATTTCACTGGCACATCTTACGTAGAATCGCAAATTTGATGCGCCGCGCGATTTTATACGGCCGCAAAACTATTTCCGCTTAAGATGCGACAAACATATATACAATATAAGCTCGAGCTAAGATAATATACAACTTTAAATTCACAAGCGACCTCGGAGCGTGAAGGACACGGCGCGTACGCGGCAGTCGCGATGAGCAGCCGGCCGCATTTTTCAGCCGCGGAAGTTTGCGAGACGGTCACGCGGGTTTCGCAGAATTTGCAGACGCTGCGCGATTGATCGTCTTAAGTGTTAGACGATGCCTTCGCGAGAAATCCCAGAGGTTGCTGTCTGTCATCGAGTGCGCGTGTATATACTTATGCGGAGCATGTGCTGTTTGTAAAATTACCGTCTCGAGAGAAATTTTCGCTGCGATATTACCGTGGCGAGAGCAGCGAGCGTGATTTGGGACGAAGTACGGAATAAGAGTGGATTACCCGCGCAGCTTTTTCACAGAGTTTCTCCACGTCTCGGAAAACAAAACGCAGCGCGCTTCCGGATGTACCGCCGTGCTCTCTTGATGCGATATTTATCAAACGTACGTATTACATATTTGAAATATTTTTCGCTGAGAGAAATTTAGACATTAGGGCTCTACAAGTATTTAATCACTAAAGTAATTGGCCGATAAAAATCTAGCTTGAGCCAAATTGACGGTTGATTAAATCAATTGTTACATTATTATATTCTGCCGCAAAAATAATTTTCGCAACAGACGTAGGCTCTCATTGGCCAATTTCTTCACCAGTCGCTTTTCCGCAAACTCAACACACACACACACACACACACACAGGTAGCTTGAAATAAATTTTACGACTGCAAAGAGAGAGGACAGATGAATCGTTCAATTTAACGAAAAAATACCACGATGGAACATGATAAATAAAACGATTGAATTATTCATTCAGCATCGAATATGAAATTCCTTCATAGCTTTCATCGACATGGTGAAAAAAAAAAAAGAAAAAAACAATTCGACTTTATTCGCACGCAACACACGTCAATGCACGTCGAACCATAATCCTTTCACGCCGCACGCGCAGTGCGAACTGTAATTTTGACGACGCTCGCGCGACACATTAGCGATTCCTAACAGAATTAGCCGCGACTGAAAAATATGGCCGACGCAAAATCCACCGCGACACCACTGCCGATCGACACGAGTCGGTAAATTATGCAACGGCTTCGCGGAGCGGTGCAATGAGTGCTGATTAATTTACGAGTCGAGCGGCGCGTTAGAGAACGGGCTTTATCGATCGGCTATCTTATCGGTAACATCTGCAGAGCTCACGGATTATTTAAGCAGCCACCGCAAATGACTATAAAGTCAGCAGTTACGTCAGGCCCGGCCCATATGCATAATGCGTTCTATTAGAACGGGAAGCGGTGTTTGCACGGTATAAAGCACCGTGCACACCGCGCGCCCATGCGCCCCATTATTTCTCCGGGACTCCCTGCCCTGATAAAAGCTTAAACTTATGCAACATGCCATCCTGGAAATTCGTAACGTTTACCGTACGCTGTAACCAGGTTACGATAAATGTATTATGAGAACCGCGCAGAAATTAATTAATATTCCCGTCAACGAGGCCGTAACAAGTGCGTCGCTCTGCAACAAATTGGCGCGGCAAGTCGCGCGTATTTTTGCCACGATATGTTAATTGCGTTTCGCTTGTCGCCATTGTGCCGCCTGCAAACATTCCCCATTCAAGCGCTTTACGGCCGACGCTGCGCGCCGAGAAACGCGTGAAACACGTTAGCCGTCGTTTGATTAGCCGCTTCGGAGATTTGGCTCATTGACTTATTCAAAAAGCGCCGTACGCCGTACAGTACAATCGGCGGAAACGCGTGTTTTCCGAGTATTCGCGAAAGAAATGTCGGATCAGTCGCCAGGAGAGAGAGAGAGAGAGAGAGAGAGAGAGAGAGAGATACGTAACGTTATCGCGCCGCGCACGGACTCGTACCGCGAAACGGTACACGGAACGTTACGCGAAATTACACGCGGAATAATTCGTTCAAGGTAGCGCAAAGTTCACGCTGGGTGGCCGCTCGGGACGCATTATTTTTTACATATTTATTAAAGTCGCTTCATCAGGTCATGCGCGCGCTTTTAATTTTGCGCGACCGGTGCGCCGGCACGTCGAAAAAGCGCGTTTTTCCCCTCAAATCACGTTAGCCGCGTAGCCCATGGTACACTCGCGCGCAGTACGGGGACAGAATTGAAATTATAACGAGGAAGCGTGAATAGAAGCTGACGACGACGATAACGATGATGATGACGACGACGACGACGACGACGACGACGACGACGACGATGTGACTTGTGAAGCGTAAAAAAAGGACGGAGATCGAACAGAATTCCATCTTTGGAGATTCGCGCGATATTTACGAGCGTGTTATAAATCGGGACGCTACGTACTCGCGCAACGGCTGCTGCATTTTTACAAAGATTCAGATAAACGTACATATAATAATATATAAATTAGCCTTTTTGCGATGGAGAAAGTCAATTCCCAATGGACAAAGGACTGGGAACAAAAAGGAAATCGCGGAATATCCGGAGCAAACGATGCATAAATATCTCTCTTTAACGTCGGATGAGTTAATTAAGTGTAAACGTATATAGTTGTTATTTCATGCCCCTCTTTAACTATCGGGAGAAACGCGCGGAGCAGCCCCATCCAGAGTCCTCTGCGTATGGCATTTAAATTGATCGTCCCCGCGAAACCGCCGTGGAATACCTTCGTGGGCAAAAAAAAAACGTGGTGGGTGGGCAGAGGAGAAAAAACGGAAAATGAGAAAAAAAAACGCGGCCGGAACGAACAGAGAAAACGCATCGTGGTAAACGAAAGAGACTTCGTGTCTGCGCGCTGGAAATTTGATGTCGCGCCCGCGCCGATAAAAAGCGCAATAACGCGACGCGATAGTCGCGCTCGCGCGCGCACGCTTGTAAATCATGTTTTTCCGCCGGCGTAAATTCTCGGCCGCGCTATGAAGCTGTCCGGGATCGCAGCGGTTCCGCGATTAAACTGTAATAAGCTCTCTCTCGCGCCCGCTGCTGATTGCTAGTTCATTATTCGACATCATATGGATGAGCGTAACGCTCGGAGCAACAATCGCGCTGAAATATAGAAGGCAACAAGGACCGCCTCATTATCGCGACTCGCGATATCCGAGCGCATTCTCGCGTAACGGAGGATCTTGAAATTACTGATGAATAACCCAGTGTTAAATCGAGATTGAAACACGCGGCGATCCCGTGCGTTTGCCCCGCAAATTGCAACGGAGAAATGGATGCGCGGCCTGTGGAGGAGAGCGATTCAGGCGGGAGTCGATCAGAACCGAATCTCTTGTTTTCTCTTCTTCTTTCTTCCCTCTTTTTTCCTCCTCTCTTGGAGGAGATCTAGCGTCGCGTCTTAGAGTCGCGATAACTTTCGGTCCGTCGGGATATTTATATCGCTGACGTAAAGTATTGCGGAAATGGTGAGAAATGTCTCAGCCGGAATGTTGATATTGCGCGGAAAGCAGAAACTACAACATCTTTCGATTCCGTTCCGTCGCGATAAATCGCGGTTTCCGCGAGCTGTAAATTCTTGTCAATGAAAATCGAGTTCTGTACGTTTTCAATTCCCGGCCTTTCGCGCGAAAAACCCCGATCACCTTGGTGGCTCTTAAACATTCAAGCCGGATGCGCGACCAAGTGTATCAATTCAGCGGTTTCTGCGAATGCAAGTGGTGAAATTCGTCGATTAGTATCAATCCGTTAAGATTCACGTTTCATACTCGGCAGTCGATCCGATATACGTAAATGAACCAATTAACATTGATTGCACCGCGAATTATCTTCCCACGACGCGAAATTCACGTCGCGATTTCCAGAGAATTTTCGTAGCCGTGACTAGGGATGTGCAACAATTTCTCAAAATATCGATAACGATATTATCGTCATTTAGAACCATCAGTAACGACAATATCGATAATTTTGAAAAATATCGATATTTATATCGATATCTATATAAAAAAATGTATACATATAGGCGTATGCATATAAAAGTATACACGAAAAATTAAAGCAAATATTTTAAAACTTTTTATCTTAATATAATTTATTGTCATATTCTTATTAGAAAATATGTAATAAACCGCAGTCGTTTGCCGGAGATCATCGCATACATGAAGCAGGAGATCTATTCAACGTTCAACGGTTCGAGGTGAAAATGATAAAAGTGAGGGAATTTACTATAGACATCGACCAATTACATAATATATATTCCAGTGAATTCACTTTTGTAATTTTCATCTCGGTCGTAGAACCGTAATAGGCCCCCCCGAGCTCTGTAACTGAAAAATACGAAATATCAATAAAATTCACATCGATATATCGACTTTATCGGAGATAAAAAATTATCGAAAAATATTCGATATTTGTCCCTCGATGAATATCGATATTTCGATATTATCGATTTATCGTCGCATCCCTAGCCGTGACGTCCCTCGCATAATCGCGCCTCCGATTTCTCCCTCGCTCAAATTGGCTTCATTCACAACCGCGGTACAAATTTCCAACGCGGTTTAGGGCCAAGGATTTTTCAATTCCCCGGTGCGGCATTCCTGGGTGCGGACGGTGTCATTAAAATTAGCGCGGGGTAACGAGAACGGGCGGCGTCTCGATCGGTGATCTCGCCGGGCTTCTCGATTAGCGGACGAGCTCTCGAGAAGATTAAAGGCGAAGCCGGCAACCGGGGGGATCGAGCGCAGGCGCGCACTTAATGAAACGTAATTTTGCGTCCATTACGGTGGAAAAACGGCGGAAAAACGGCACCGACGTACATTTTAATACGGCGCGAGCTCAAAGGAGACGAAATTTGCGCAAGTCCGACCCGGCAATATTGCGCCACGCAAAACGAGCACGGATTCGCCCCCCCTCCGTCCCCGCCTCTTCCTCCAACCTGGCCGACCTATTTAGAAAGCGCCCTGCAAAGTTTTATTTCGCCGCGATATGCGCGGTTGTTCGCGTCCTCCCGAGGCCAACCATGCCGTTCGATCATTAACTGTCCCGCTAAAACGAAGCATTTTCGCGACCGACGCGATCCCTTCTGACGCGGTTTGCATGATCTCCTGCGGCGAAGAACACGGTAGTGTGCGTGCGTTTATCGGCTTATCACGATTCTTTGATCTTTCGCAGGTCTCTCGTCCGACAGATTCTTTTATCTCGCCAATCTCTCATCCGACGGATTAAATACGCCTCTAACGATTCGTTCCCTTCTCTCCCCCCGGACCCTTTTCACAATTTTTTCACTTGCGAGTTCCGAAGACTGCTAGAATTTCTGCGGAAAAACACATAGTTTATCGAAGTCCAACGTGCGATAAATATTACCGCCGAATATTGCTTCGTGAAACTGGAGAGTAACCTAATTCGACAGAATTAGGAGAAGTCGTAAAGTCGAATTTGTTTCGAAATTCGACAATGTGCGAATGTTTTCTTTTCTTGCCCACATTTTCCACAAATTATCGGTCTGTACAAAACGGTTCAGTGTCCAAAGTTGGAGATACGTTCGCGCACCGCAAATTTCGATCGCGGAAATTTTGATATCGACCACAGTCAGAAGTTGGCATATTCGCGAAGTAATGCGTGTAATTGCCGTGGATAGTCCGATTTACTACCTGCAGAACACGAGTAGACAGACACATGGGGAGAAAAAAGAAAGAGAGTGGAAGGTATACATATATACATTTTTTGTCGAGATTTGACCTCGACGATGAAACAGCAAAGAGAAAAAAAAATTCAAACCGCCCGCGTTCACGTTCCGCCAAATTTCAAAGACTCGTGTCAGACCTTAATTGCGGGCGAACAAACGCTCTTCGAAAGGGACTCCGCTGTCAGTCACCGTCGCAAATCGGACGGGAATAATCGTCGTCTCGTTTGATTTATATAATCACCAGGCTAGTCCGGTCGCTGTTACGCTTGCAAACGTGCGTCCCCGTTTTCCCGGCCACCTTCATCTCGGTAATTACACGAGAGCGAAGAGTCGCTCTCTCTCTCTCTCTCTCTCTCTCCTGCTCTCGCCTTTCCCCTCCTTCTCACCCTCTCTGTATCTCCCTCTCCCTCTCCCTCTCTCTCTCTCTCTCTCTCTCTCTCTCTCTCTCTTCGGGCGCTTCCTCGCGCGTTCGACGCAAAAAACACGCGCACACTCGCGCGCGGCCTTCTCTCTCCGGCTCATACGTTTCGAGTGGGCTCGACCCGGCACTCTCGCCGGGAGAAGAGAAGAGGAAATAAAAGGAAAGAGGGGGATGAAAAAAAACGAAACCGCCGCACATTCAACCCGGCCGGCCGGCCGGCCGCCATGAATCCGTAAGATCGCTCGGCATATCGGCCATATACAGCGAGGGGCAGCAGGGAAAAAAGGGGGAAAAAGGAAGCCCGACAGAAGGGGATGATCCTCCGTGCGACGTCCGTATAACGCCTTCGATTGGAAAGAGAAGAGGGTTGCGGCGCGACGCACGCGAACCCCACCGTGTGTGTAGGGGATGATGTTAACACGCACGCACATGCGCGCGCGCGCGCGCGGCTCGATCTACGCGCAATTACTCGCGATCGTGTGAGGAGCACTTACTCGAGCGTGGATGATCGGCTGCTGTTGCTTAACCCGCCCTCTCCCTTCCCATCCTTTCATCTACCTCAATGTGATCGACAGTTATTTTTATCTCGTCAGTCGGCCGGCGCGGCGCGGCGCGGCGCGGCGCGGCGCTGCGGAAGAAGCGATTCCGCGAATAATGGATAACGTGCCAACACGGCACGAGCGTGAAGCGCGAAGGTGCTAAACGGTCGGCGAATGCTAACGGGATGAAATCGCGACCGCGGAAATTAACGTTTCGCGCGCGAGCCCACTCGAGGGATTAAACGCGATTAACGAGATCTAACGCTCGCCCTTTTACCGTCGCAGTTTTCGGGATTTCCTCTCCCGGATCGGCGTTGCGCTCCTGAGTCGCGCCGACGTATGCCATCGCGGGGAAATCAGATATATTTAAATTGACTCTCCATAAATTAGCGGAAACGCGCAAATCGTTCAAATTTGCTTTCCAGATTACAGTAGTTCAAAGCAACCAATTTGCCTCTCATTTTCCACGAGAGCCTGACGCCGCTAAATTTACCTTCCACACAGTCTGCGGTAATAGCGAGTACTCAAATTTACTCTCTCTCTCTCTCTCTCTTTTCCCCCCTTTTTCCTCCTCTCGCTCTGCCCCCTCTCTTACCGTAGAGTTACATAAAGATTCAACGCGTTCTATTTACACTCTACAAATTGAAATAATTCGGAATATACGTAAATTCACTCATCGTGAATTATACGAGTCCGAGACGCGGGGATCTGCCGGATCCGCGGATCGCGGATACGAAGGATTCAGATTTGCCGTTATTTCGGGGACACCCTGTGCACGCACGCGTGCACAGGATCCCGCGGAATCCTTCGGAACAGGCCGACCAGCAGAGTCGGGGGATGAACCCAAATCTAGGGGAAAATTTTATCGTATATTCAGAACGTGTTCCGACTCGCAAATGCGCGGTCCGTTAGGACGAGAAGGATAGAGAAGAGAGAGAGAGAGAGAGAGAGAGGGGGAGAGAGAGAGAGAGAGAGAGAGAGAAAGGAAGAAAACCTCTCCTCCGTTATACTTTTACGGGTGCGAGAGGGACGGAGAAGCGTCCGAAAGGGACGACCGAAATCGTCGGATTTTATCACCAGCTTAAACGGTTTGCAGTCGAACGCATGCACGTCGCGAAATTGTGCGGCGGTTTCGCGGCCGTAATTTTTGCCGCTCGCTGCAAATCGCAATAATACGTTCAAAGTAGCGGAGAGAAGGCAGAGACTTCTTGCGACTCCTTAAACTAAATATTCCCGGCCGCGCTGTACGCCGCGCGTGTCCGCGTTTCAGTTCAATTTAACATGCTTTTTACCGTGCTCGCTCACAATGCAAGCATGCACGGGGGAAGTTTCACAGTTAAAAAATTTCCCCCACAAGGCACGTTGCGAAGCACATTTGAGCAAAAGTCGCCGCAAACGCGCACGTCTACTTTGCGCGTAATGTTACAGCGCGTGTTTAAGTGTCTCTCTTCAACGCTCGCAAGAAATCTCGCGATTCATCGAATGACGGTTAATTCACGCTGGAGAGGAAGAAAACGGACGCGCCTTCGCAAGACGCGCCTCCTGCAAGATTCAGAAACAATCGGAGCGCGGGAGAATCGACGACCTGTGTCGGGAAAATGCATCGCTATACTTTGTGTCACGTGGCGTTCGTCACGAACGAATGACGATATTGCTTCGGCAATAAACTACATCGAGGAGGAGCGTTGCACTTTGTGCGCCTCCGCCCCCCTCCGCGACTCCTTCTGCCGAGTGAAAATATATATCAATCCCAACAAGCGTTACAAGAGGGAGAGAGAATGAGAGAGAGAGAGAGAGAGAGAGAGAGAGGGGGGGGAGAGAGAGAGAGAGAGAGAGAACATAGGAAGCGCGGGACGGCTTTTATCGCACTAGAAATCACAATAAAGCGGATCCGCCAGTTAACTTTTACCTCGTCGCGGATAAATGCGCCTCTTTTAATTTCCTTCAACGCATCGCAAGGCGCGGCGCCGACACCGAGACGCGCGCGACGCGACGCCGAGGAGTAATTACGCGGCCAAGCGGAGGAGGCGGCGAGGAGCGTTTATGAAAAGCTCCGCGTCGCCGAACGACAATAATAAAACGGGGAAAAGTGGATAATAATTCCAAGAGCGACAGAAGGACCTCCGAGCTCTGGCGTCTCTCCAGAACAACCGCGAGCCCGGCGGCCATTACGAAGAGACCAGGCTTGAAAAAAAGAAAGGAAAGGAAAAGAGAAGGCGCGGAGGAGAGACGAAGAAAATTGAAGCAGGAAAGAGAGAGAGAGAGAGAGGGGGAGAGGGGGGGGAGAGAGAGAGAGAGAGAGAGAGAGAGAGAGAACGAGACAGACAGATAGAGCCGCAGCGGTCTGAGACACTTTTCGCACCGGCGAATTCCTGTACCGCGGAATTCCGCGCCGAACATGCAAATTCGCGCGGCGGGCTGAACTGAAACGCGCCGCGCGAACAATGCGCAACTTTTCCCATTTTGCTCCTCCGGTTTTTGCGTTCCCCGCCGTGTTCTTCCATTTGTCTCCTTTTCGTTTACCGTTGCGCGTCAAATTGGCGACACGTTTCGCGATTCAAGCCCTCGCGGCGGGGAAGCGCTCCGCGGCGAAACAAACGAGCACCATTCGCCGTACTTTCTCATTTGCGTCGTTGGATTCCTTACACGTCGTCGAAAGGGAGAAAAGTTTGCCTGTCGTCCGGATAGCGGGCGCGCGTCTTTCTCTCTTCCTTACTCTTCCTCTCTCCTCCCCCTTCTCGTCTTATACTTATATTTTACCCCCATCGGAAGGAGCGAATTGAAAGAGAAACAACGAAGGGGGTAGCGTCGGAAAGGCTCGTCGAAACGCGAAAACCACGTCGCGCCGGGTCGGCGCGTCGTTTGCGCAAACCGCATTCGCACTTCGAGTGATCCACGGACCACATGAGTGTGGGACTCATACACGCACACACGCATCACACGCAGACGGACACATAAGCGCGCGCGCGCGCGCTTAATGCGCGGCCGGTCGCGTCGGGAAATTCGCGTTCTGCGAACGCTGTCAGCCGTGATTCCAAAAATTACGCGCAGGTGCAACGGGCTGATAACTTCGCTCCGCTGCGCAAAATCAAAGCGTCTTAAACAGCGGCGTGCAGAGCGCACGCGAGTCGGGTTCAAATGTTCAAAAGGCCATTGACGTCGCACATTCGCCATCGCGATACAATGTCTATTGACGTCGGCGCATGTTGACGTTTCTGTTCTCAAGTGCGTGCGAGCTGGTATGCGCGATGCGCGACTACCGCGCGCGCCTGCGAATAGTATATCGCGCGCTGGTCCCATTAAGTGGATCGTTCCCATTTGAAGGTCGTATCGGCCCGGAGAAAGCCGAGCTGAACAAATAGCGAACACGTTGCGAGGTATGCAACGCGATCGAATCGCGCTCTTCGCTGGCTTTTACGCGTACGGCTAAATTTCATAGTTAATGGATTACGTAGCGATGACTCGCGATATCGCCAAGACGAGAGAATGCGCCACGTCACGTTTCTATTCAATTCGATTTTTCTGTCCAACAAACGGCGACGGCCAAGTATTACATTCCTTTTTGCGCTCGTTGTCAGCTCGTTTTCGGCACTCTCTCGCGCGGCACTCCTCTCTCGGGTATTGAGATTTAAGGGAGTTCAAAATACACAGATAATAGGCGGTAATTACTAAATTAGCAACAAGCAATAAATCGTCATTTATACCACTCGTACAATGTCGATTTTGGGTTTGATGTAAATTCCGCGAGAAATTAAACATTGGAAGTACAAAATCGTGTCTGTGAGGTAGTGCGCCTAAGTACGAAATTCACGTCTCATTCTGGTCATCTCCGCCGGCAGAGAGAAGGCAGGGGTAACCACCCCTGTCGTCACGCCAAACCACCGGCATTCATCTCGAGATAATCGATCCGCGGTCGATCGATCAGCGGTGCATCGAAACGAGCAATTCTACCGTCCGCATAATGCATCAATCGCGCCCTCGTTACCGACAGCTTCATCCACCCCCAGCTTCGTCGTTTTCCGAAGGAGCGTTCTCTCCTCCTTCTTCTCCTCCCTGCCTCACTCGGCTCCTTACCCTTCATAGACAACGTTTCGTTCCTTGTCACCAGAGGATTTGCCGCTGACTGAGGAGGATAAGGAGAAAGAAGCTGGGGGGGCGGGGGGTTCGAAGGCGCGAGTCACCTCGAAGATCACGAATGTTGGAGGGGCGCCATCCCGCTGGATGTTGGATATAGCGAAAGATTGATTGGAGGGGGGTTACTTTCGCACTTGTCTTACTCACGTCGATCGACGTTTCGCTTAAGCGTCTTACGAGAGGGAAGAGCGGATGCCGCGGATCCACGATGATAACGATCGCAAAATTCCCTTTCGGTAGACTCCCCCTGGAGGATTTTTCGAAAATTTCCCGTTTATTATCGGATTCGTGAGTAAACTGCGGGATATCGCGGTCAAATTGCGACGCGAATATCTTGTAACGTTAAATGTCCCACAAAGGGACAATTATTGCTTAAATTAGTTATTGACTCGATAGGTACGACATGCGAATATGTGAGAGCTTCAAGAAGAAAAAAATATCTGTCTTAACGGGGAATTATTATTATATAATGTTATCACAATTTTTGCAATAATTGAATATAGTATGTGCAACCGTGTACAATTAAGCACCAAATTAAAATAAAAAATCAAATTGATTAAATAATGAATGACATATTTTATGTACAGAATTCTTATTATATGCAATTTTATGATATTATTATATTATAATAATAATTGTGCTGCTATTATCAGCGGAGAATATCGCGAACTGTGCTGCATTCTGCATCGCATTTGCTACGTTAGACTGAATTATCCACAACGTCGCGCCATTACGTAGTTATTCATTGCTACTAAATGGTAAATAACTCGTTAACCTTCGCGCAGGGGAGGACCGAGGATCACCGACGGCTTTCCAAAGTTGCAAACGGATTCGCTCCGGAATTTCGTTTCGTTCGGATACGTCCGTGTGTGTTCCGCGCAGTTTGCCGTGTAAACAGGAACAGTGATATGGAGTTATAGTTTGAGGATACTTCGACGGAGGAGCCTGAGTGAGTCTGATGGATGTTGATTTCGCGATGAGTTTTGTGCAGCGGGATACGGACAACGAGGTGGATATTGTTTTGGCGGTTTGCGTTAATTCGCGGAGAATTGCTTTTGATGACGCGCCATTAACGATAGCTTCGATATTAATTCGGGACAAATTACTTTGGCGTAGTCTACCGTCGACGTGAAAATAATGGGACATTCAGCGCGAAAGATGCGGACTCGTTGCGGACGATTTAGTCAACAATCGCGCCGCGTCACATTTGTTTCCGGCAAATGCGTATCGTTCTCCCTCCCGACGCAATGTTCGCTATTTCGAGAGAGCGAGGCGGCCGCGTCGCCTTCGTGAGAAGCGTTTTTAAGAGATGCGCAACCTCCAATCGCTAGAAAAAGGCTGGGTCGATCATACACGACGTCTTCGGAAAATTAAAAAACTTTCGCCCGTAACACATTTTCTTCTTCGCCGCGAGTATAGTTTATGTAATCCAGGCGCTTTAACCTAACGCAACCCACAAAAATATGGAATGAAAAGTGCGAGTAACTCGTCGCTCAAGCGTAAAAATAACTCGAAAGCACGGTGGAGAGACAAAAATACCAGAGAAAGAGAGAGAGAGAGAGAGAGAGAGAGAGAGAGAGAGAGAGAGAGAGAGAGAGAGAGGGTCAGGGAGAGGACAGTGAATGGTGCTCGGACATTTTGACGCGTTTTAAAATATACGAGAGTTAGCGTGTTTTATTTGCGATATTCCGCAGTGATCCAGTGGATCACTTGTTGCCGAGAAACGAGAATCACCTTGATTCGCGAAATTTACCTCTACGTCCAACTCTAAGTCCAGAATGAAGCTCTATCGAGATAGAAAGACACGCGGCGATCTTGTTACACTCGCGGTAATTTGACGTATCCATACGTTCCAATTGTGCCCCACAATATCATCGTCTCGCTCGTGGTGGGTCCCGCTCGCCGTCGAGAAAAAGAAACAAGCTAAAATTACCACGTCCACGAGGCGCGGATCAACCGTGCGACGCCATTACGTACAACCCCTATCACTCCCGGCGAATCCCTTTATCCACCGCAGCTTTCCCGATGGCAAAAACGCCGGAGGAGGCTTGCGACGGGGGTGCTTATCCACGAAGCGATACGGCACTGTCAGTCCCAGCAGATACCGCCGGCAGAATGTCGCCGGAGGAGGAAAAGAAGGCTTCGCAGCCTCCACGGGCAAGGGCCCAGAGCGAACTTGTCGAAGTGGAAGTAGCAAAGGACGTATTATCCAAGCGGATCGAATTGTCCTGCTCGTCATTCAAATTCGTTTAAGCTACCAGGCTCTTCGACGACCCGGGATATCTCGCCAGCCACCTCGGTGAGGAGAGCGCGTTATCTTTCTGCGGGAGATCCCCCGACCCTGCGATCGATCCTTCTCGCGGCTCTTCAAGAACGTCCTCGACCCTTTAAGGGGAGAGGGGGCTGGGACAGAGGGATGGAAAGAGAAAGAGAGAGAGAGAGAGAGAGAGAGAGGGGAGAGAGGAGCGGATCCGGCAAGAAGCACGAATTGTTCCTCTCAACGGAAGTTTCGCTCGTTACCTCGAAGTGACACAGTCTGTTTTCCGTAATGCGAAACAACTCGCCATTACTGATATCGAAAGCGTCGTAAACGAAGAGACATTCCGAGAGAGTTTCTACGGCAGATATCGGGGGATACTTGATTTCAGGATACGGGGTTTTCAAAGGAGCTCGCGAATCAAATAAGAAATACAATGATTGTAAAATTCATTAAGAACTATCTGGAATGTATATAAAAGAAAAAATGGTTGAAAAAACGGAATGGGCATAAAAGAAACGTTCCTCGACTTAAAGAGGCTTTCTTTCTCAATTGATATCATAAATGTGCCCGCAACGGTATATCACTCCCAGCGTGGCCGTGGTGGCTGCATTTTCCAAGAGCATCCGCAGGAAAGTGCACTAAATCACTCGAACTAATGAACGACGTCAGCCGCTCGCTCGTTCGCCTGCGCTCCCTCCGGCGAGCGCGCGGAAAATAAAGCGAGCTGTCCGGGGGATTCTCGAGGACCAAGTGCAAGAGGCGGCCGAGGGCATTGACTTAATTATGCGATGATGAAAACTCGGACTACTACCAATGTCCATGAATACACGCCTAAGTGCCGGCTGCCGAAGCTCGATGTCAATAGACCGATCGTCTCCCTCGTTAATTCTAATCCGAGAGAAAGAGCATAAGGAGAATGCGAAAGGAGAGAACGAAAGATGCAAGGAGATATTTCACGTGCAACTTTGAGATCAAACGAGCTCACCGGTATATTTATTTTGGGAATAGCAAGAGCTAAATTTTCATCGATTTGATCCCACTAAACCGCGATGGAAAATTTATCGTAATTCTCGTAACACTACAATCCTCATGAGGAAACAAGCATCGAGCTTAACAATAGAACTGAAAGATATTTCGATCCTTGCGCGTATAAAATATTTCTCTGTCTTTGCAGATCGAAAAATAATATTACGTATTATCTAAAGACTGTAACCGTAAAAGAACTTACTTTAGCTCTCCCTGGCATAACACGCATTTGCATTATTTTGACGAGGGAGGAAAACAAAATTTGCGCGTTATTCGCAAAATATCATCGAAAACTTAAAACGCAATACTAGGGATGAAAAAAGTACGATTCTAAAAGGTACGATTTACGACGCGCAGCAGCATGAAGTAGAATAAGGGAGGGAGGAGCACATAAAATGTTCCCGATTTGCCGTTATCACTGGGATATCACGGAACAATAATCACGGAACGATCAGCTCTAAACGACAAATAAGTGTCTAGATTCTGCAATTAATTGTACAATTACGAGCGCAACGTGTTACACAGATACGTCAACGTTATCGCCGGTTTTAACAGAATTAATCGAGCATTTAGCGTGTACGGAAAAACATTCATTGATCATACGCGCGCGGAATCCGCGTTTATCAGCCTCGAGATAAACCGGCGGAAGCCATTCTGTTCGTGTTCCATAAAATCAAACTCGTTCTGCTCACCCCCGGAGGGTGAATCTGCTGTATAATTCAATAATTAGTTTCGATTTCGACCGGCCGCGCGTCCGACCGATCCCGCTAGTGAGCGGAGCCTTTATTCATTCATGAACAAATTATCTTCTAATTAGCCCTGTGTAACTATTTGATACACACTCTCGCGCTCGCGAATACCAGAGGTCGTGCGCGTACGCCTTATCCCGCCTCACTGTAACAATAGAAAAACTCGGGGGTGCGTGATGTATCTTTCTCCCTGTAATTGCGTCGGATCCAAATGTTTTTGCGCACTGCTTTCGCTTTACTTTTCCCGCCCGGGATCGATGTTTAACCGAGATCAACAACCGAGCGTAACGCATACTGCATAATCTAAATTTGATGACACCCATTGAGCTTGAGTTAATTAAACGGCGTGTTTCAAAACGAGATTACCGTTATTATTCATCTTCCAGTTCAGTGCATTACCGTATATTTAAAATTGTTAATTCTCTCTCTCTCCCTCTCTCTCTCTCTCTCTCTCTCTCTCTCTCTCTCTCCCTCTCTCTCTCTCTCTCTCTCTCTCTCTCTCTCGGATGGTTCCGCGACCCTACTTTTCACTGTAATTTCATTTCTTCTTTTATACGTCTTGTCGATTATAGAAAAGGCAAACACGTTGCCTTATCTGGTTAAGTATATTCAATTTAAATTTCCTAAAATAGAAAATCTCTCTCTCTCTCTCTCTCTCTCTCTCTCTCTCTTCGAGAACGAGAAATGCAGAGCGAAACGAAGAAATTCACTAAAACCTATCCCTTCAGTCAAACTCGAAAAAATTTCATTCATTTTCTGACTCTGATAATTTAACGCCACGCTAAATAAATATCTTACGCCTGTGTGTGAAGTGTCCGTAACAGTTTTTGTTATATTATGCTCTCGTCTCTCACTCTACCTCTGCTTCTATTACGCTCTTGGCTTATCAAGCTCTCCTCTCTCATTTATCGCCTTTGTCTCTCTTCCATGTCACGGTATTATTATTACATTTCCGCAATAAAGGTCGAAGATCGACGCGTCCCCGACAGAATAGAAACACCTGAAGACGCGATAACCAATAATCCTGTCTCACGAACGTCGTACGACGATCCCCGCGACGGAAAACGTTCCGCGGACAAATATCCCCGACGACGAGGAACCGTGTCTTACGCGTCGCCAAGTTTCTCGGAGAGATACGGCGAGCGGAATTCGCGACGCTGGAAATTTGCCGAGCAAATGCGCCCCGACCGGCTGATTGATTTTACCTCTCGAATCGCGCATCGCAGCCCGGTTGGATTCGATTCGACCTCGACCGAGTTACGTGCTCGCGTAAGAGAAAACGACAGTCCCAGGGAAATTTTCGCATGCGAGAGATACTGGGCTGCTACGGGAACGGTTCCATATATCAGCGGACGGGCAATACTCGCTGAAGGATGGAACGAGGAAGCGTTTCGTTGGTATTTATCAGCGGATAAACTCTCTCATAGATCAGATGCTGTTGCGGACTTCGCCCGCAGGTACACGTGTGATGTGCTAGTAGATCGTAGATAAAACACGAACAATTACTCTACCATTCCTATCGTCCTATTCGACACATCTTTATTGCTCGCGGGACGTGCTGAAAGAAACGTGTCTCTAACTCATACATCTCTTTTCGGCGAGGTAATCCGATTCATCATTCCCTTTCTCCTGAACATGGAAGAATTATCAACGGAATGCCGCAACAACGGAGGATGGAGATAGCCGTCGCTAATGCGGCAAATTTCTAATGGATTACGGGCACCATGCGTCTTCATGAGAAACTTCGCTCTAGATAAAAGTTTACTGAACATCGAACAGACGGTTAGACGGGAGAGATGCCATGGTAATGAGCCACAATAATCTCCTCACCGGTTTCCCTCGCGGCGGACGTCGGCCGAGCGAGCGGGGGGAAAAGTCACTTGAGTCATCGGAACACAAACTCGAGCCGTTAAAGGACTCGATTCAAGGACATTCGTTGACTAAGCCCTTTCCGCTTCCTTTGTGCGCTCCTCGGCGCACCCCGCGTTCTTAAATTTCGCCACCCTTTTTCTTTATCGGCCGACACGCTGCGAGCGAGAGATAGAAACGAGACGGAGAGAAGCCTGCAGGCAGCAGCAGCTGCAGCTGCACTCTGGAAAGTCGGAAGGGAGAGATCGTTCGACTGCTCGAACACGTCTCGCCCTTTGATACTTCACGAGAACGCTTCCGCACGCTCCGGCGACCCTCTCGATCCCTCTTGTGTAAGGCGGAGGGCCTCTGAATAAACGTTGAAGATGGCGGAAACGCCGTTGGTCGAGCGACACACCTCATACACACGTAATATGTAAAATGATATCTTTATCGTCCTACGGGAGATCTCGCGATATATACTGAGAGCGTCGCGGATCCTACGCGGGCTTAAAGTTTCCCTCGGAAATTTATGCCCGGAAGTGAGGCGATTTCTTCAAGTACTGTTACGTTAGACTGTATAAACCCAAGCCGAGATCAAATAGACACGCAATAGTAATTGCAACGTTCAAGAATTTCCGACGTACGATTGCATGAAAGGACTCAGTGTAGAGAGAGAGACAGAGAGAGAGAGAGAGAGAGAGAGAGAGAGACAGAGAGAGAGAGAGAGAGAGAGAGGGAGAGAGAGAAAGAGAGTGGGATGGAAAATTTTGTAAAATAATATTATCTGACGAGAATGTAACATGTAAGAGCATAAAACCTATAGATAATTTATTCTTCATTAATGTATTCTGTTTTTGATTGAATTATAGTCTGCGGTATATATCGAAAAACTCAAATCTTTACACGCTGATGAGAAATATGACGTGATAAATCGTTCCACAGCGTTAATATCCTGCGGATCGTTCAGCGGCAACGCGAATATCCGATAAATTTTCCCGCATTGCTCACGTATCTACACATTTATATAATTTTTTGATGTCCTTCGTCTTGTGCAAGTGTACATCGAGATTTATACATACACTAGGAAAAATGTATTGTTGCGTGAACCAAAATTTTGTTGTAACAACAAAATAATTTGATTAAAATATGCTTAACAAAACTGTTTAGTTCCTGTAAACAAATATCTTGTTTGATTACGGTTTGTTCGTATAACGTAATACTTTTGTTATAGCAACCAAAAAGCTTTAACTATACGAATTTTGTTAAAAATACTATAATTTTTTCTTAATATGTAAAATCTAAATTTTAGTGCACAAAAAGACAAAACAGTATCCATTTGGCATTATTTTAGTTAATGTAAAATAATATTTCGTTATTATGTAATTTTTATGGATAAAATAACTGAAATGTTTAATTTTTATATACGAAGTCTAAGAACAAAATCACTTGGTCCAGAGAACAAAGCAGAAAAATATATTTAGTTGAGACAACTAAATATTTTGTTATATAAAACAAGATATATGGTTGCTATTAAAAAATGCTTCAACTAAACAGTTTTGTTAGAGATACTAAATTTTTTTCCTACTGTCTATGTATCTTTCTTTTTACTCTCATTATAATTATTACATTAATCGCATCAACGCGCCTTTGTTGCACCTCGTAACAGAGACCCGCGCGAAATGCGATAATCCTCGTTTGTTTAAACTTTCCATTATCGTTCATCTCGTTACGAACACTTAACGGAACTCGGCTAACTTCAATATATCGGAGATATCAATCTTCCCTGCAGGAATATTTCTCACGGACGAGGTGAGCTCCGCGCTCAGGAAGAAAGATTTCAAACTATGTGTGGCGCCCTATCGATTTTTCATTACGAGTTTATCCCGCGCTTTATTGACTGAAAACTTCGTTAGAGTAGAAGTTAGAACAGGGGTGACGGGGAGTTGGGGGGGTGGTAAGGGGTGGGTAGCGAGAGGTTCGGGACGGGGGGACGGAGGGCAGGGGGTGCAGGCATACCTCTGACTTTTAACGAAATTGCAACGGCGATCCAATTATTACGGAGACACGATTAAATTTCTTAATGACAATAATCGCATTCAAACTATGCGCAAACATTTCGAGCGTGGCAGTTCAAATCTCATTTCGTTCCTAGAACGAAAAATGCGCGCTCGCGGAAGAGCGAACGAGCGAGCGAGTGGGCAATTTGAAGCTTTCTTAAGCGTAATTCCGTAAACGTTATCGTTCTTCTCGAATAATGTATTTCCATAAGTCGCGGCGCTAAACATCCGCTTCTCTGTTTCTTGTCTATTCTCGCAGGTCAAAGTTAAAAAAAACGAAAATACAATTCGGAACTCACCTTTTCTCTCGCGAGAGATCGATGCATTTCAAGGTACAAGCGACTAATTAATTGAGAAGCTTCTTGTTAAGCAAATTCGTTAAGGAGCTTATCGGCTTTCTTTTTTCGGAGAGAGCAACGAAAACAAACCACGAATTCGCCGTTTAATCTCAGGCGGAGTCTGCTTAAGCGCAATTTAAAGCCGAGAACGCCGACGAAAAATAGTTAAACGTTGCATATCTACAGAGTAATAAAGCGAAACATTAAACAACGGAGAAACGGCGTCGGGCAGATTTCCGCTGAGGTATAGCCGACTCGAGATTTCTCAATAGAATGGCGAATAGTGGTAGTGTGGAAAAGCCCGTATCGCTTGTACATACATATCCGTATCGTATTACATATTTCCCCTTTTATTCACCGCACATATACGTCGGCGTATTTTCGACAGTATATCGCCGAGCATCTTCCGCCGCGTCCCCGCGTCGCCATAATCATCGATAACCGGATATCTCTTCGATGGAAACTAACGCCACGCACGAACGCCATCATCGCGCGCAACGGAATATTCAGCGGGAATAACCCCGTATATCAGAAATATTGTATCTCGCGTGTTGATACGGAGAAAATACCTGGCATTTTGGACGCCGTGATCGAACCTGTTCCGGATGTTAATATTTCGATTTTCTTCGGCCGCGCGTGTCCCGCTTTCGCGCGAGCGATTTCCTGGGATTTCGCGTAGGAAATTGCCGATCTTCCTAGCGAAAGGAGGGGAGACTCCTATTATCCTGCCTGAGAGGGTGTAACCACTTTAGATAATTTCGGACGAATCGTAGGTTTCCGAAGACGAGAAACTGTGCTGCGAGATATATACATGTGCGAGACAATTCCACGTACGTTTCTACATTTTCCTTACTTCCCGCGTGCCGCGGGTTTAAGACAATTAAACTTGAAGAGTATTTTAATATCTTGAATAATAATCGCGTATAACGTAATTTTAAATGTCATTCTCTGGCTGAACAAATTCATTCGATTTTTTCAATTTAACTTCATCGATTTGCATGCAACAGAAACAAATTGTTCGTCAATCAAGTAATCATCGTCACCGCCAATGATCTCTCTGGCAATATTCGCAAGAGGTAAGCAGGCAGAAAATCGACCCGAACTCTCTAACCCATTGCAACTATGTCATTCGATTAAGAAAAGTGCACGTTACAAGAAGAGATACATATATGTATATATTCCAGTTACGACGTAAGAACCTCTCTTCCATTTGCACGGATAAAAATTGCGCGTTACAACGAGAGAGATACGAAAATAGAGTCTCTCACCGGGGCTCACCCATTGGCCGTATAATAAAGTCCAATTGGTCTGAGAATCATTCGATCGCGGGATAATGACTAACATCGCGGCGTTAATATTCGCCGCGGCGGAAGATAATAACGCTCCGGCACCGGCTAAAAATGCAATATTTCCGCGGCGCGGTTGCACTCGATCCAGCAATAATTCACCATCGATTTCGAGATAAACATTGCGTGACGGCGGTGGAACGTGGGTACCTGACCCAGATTCGGCTGCAATTGCATATACGTGCATACACGTAGACACGCGCACAAGCCCGTATAATTATCGACGGCGAGCGGCTTTATCGTTGCCCCGCGCTCGAGACGCCCGAATTTAGCTTGCAAAATTAATTGCAAAAATTGATCTGCCCCTTCGCAGCGGCGATAACGTTACACTTGATTAATCCAATACGTACGTCTGTATCTGCCCACTGAGCTCCCGATACGATTGTACGGCGCACAATAATCCTAGGGAGGCGTGGAAAATCGGCCAAACTTACCTGAAACAACAAAGAAGAATTTTCGTCAAATACAATAGTAATTGCTAATATACGTTATTACGAGCTATTATATATTACAACAAGAATAATACAACAATTGGACTCGACACAAGTGATTCTATTTTCCTCGAGACGGATTTACAATATCATACAAACACCATTATTCTTGCACCGTTATCGGCGCAATTTCACAAAATATAGTAATTATTTATTTAGTAATTTATGAACTATTCTCATTTGATTGCTATTTACTCAGTAATACAGTCGTAAACTTGGTAATTATTGTCGGAGATAACACATATAGAAGGTACACCAGATCTGTCTTTAAATTATGCTTCCCATGAATAAAGGAAAAATTTTAATATTTATAGCGTTATAAAACATTTCCACAATGTATATTCCATTTAAGCACCTGCACAAGATATATCTGATTCCTCTCTTGACCCGAGCTGCTTTATTTAAAGCAACTCGGAGTAGAACCAAGCACACACACCATTTTGTGTTTCTCGGTCCGCTATGATCTACATGTATGTCCTAACAGGACTATAGGTTAATTATGTTTACATTTACCTAGAAAGCCACCACATACACACACACACATACGCATGCATGAAAAAATACAGCTAAGGAAGCAAATTTGTACAGCAACTTTGTACACTTTTCAGACACGCTATAGGCGCGTCGCGCGAGCACGAGGGCGTTTATTCGCGAAGCTGTCGTGAGAGATAAAGGCGTCGTAAACGCCGCGACTTCGGCCGTCGCACGGCCGCTGATACCGAACGCGCGCCGCGTATGAATCGACGCGAGCATTGCATGTATGCAAATTATCACGTATCGCCATTAGATTACTTAAGCGTAATTAGTGTCGCGCAGGGCACGTGCACGGTATCGTAATTGCCTGGCGATCGCCAGGCCACTTTCAACAGCGAGTGCGAGTGTGAACGCTCGGGAGGAAGAAAACGAGACCGCCCCGGCACGAGCGGACAAGTTCCCGACGAGAGAGCTCGCTCAACGGGCGTTTTCCTTTTCGATGGCTTAACGCGAGAACAGCCGATGTCACTCAACAGTCGCCAGATAATGAGAGACGGACCTTTCGCACGTGTGGCGATTCAATAACCTGTTCTCTCCTTCGCAGCACGCAACGCAAAACGAGAAGACGTTTTTCTCGCCTCGAGATATCGGCAGATTTTCATGTCGAACAAACGGCATCTCGCGTGTCGTGCTCCGCGCACGAGAGAATAGTCGCACGCGCTCTCAGGAGAAAAGAAAGAGACGTAATCCACGAAGATCGATACACGCGGTCGCGTGTATAGCGAGAGGGAACGTTTATACGCACTCGTTCACGGATTTAACAAAGATTATCGAGCGGCAACACGTTCCCCGCGCGGGAAAGGATTTGCGCGCACCGGATGAGTTCAACAAAATTTCTATTCCCCATTCGCTCTATTTCCGTTTCGCTTCACCTGTCCTCTCCTTTCCCCCGCGTTCATGTTTAATGCCTCGGCACTTGGCAGCCGACCGATTCGTTCTACGTCGTCGTCGTCGTCGTCGTTCGAGGACGACGAGGGGTAGATTTCTCTCGTCCGAAAAATGTCGGAAAGTTTAAGATGGGCTAAGGATGCAAAGCGAGGCTGACGTGCGAAAGAGACGCGGATATCGGTGTTGATCGTTCCGGATCGGCCGGCCGCGGCGGGCCGATGGATAGAGGGCGTGAGAAATTTCAGTTTTATAGTGGCCTGAAAAATCGCCGTCCGCATTCGGCTGACGTGAAAAATCGCCCGGGAAACCCGGAAGATCCCCCATTTGATCGCGCACCGTCGCTCGACGCGGCCCGTCAAAGTCCCCCCCCCCTCCCCCGCTGTTTAGACGATCGAAATCAGAGGGTTGCGCGCTTTTACGTTCTGAAGTTAATCTCCCGTTCCAATGGAGATACCGCGCATCTCCTGTTACTGTGCGTCGTATCGTATTCAAATATACGATTGCGTATACATGCGCAATATGGTAACGCCGCTTCTGCGTGGGTTTTATTGCCACCAAGGAAACGCGAATACATCCCGAAAATAGAACGATTATTAAGGGAAATTGAATCACTCCGTTCACCGCTTCTCCATATGCGAAGAATAAACGCTACACGTCAGTTGAGATACGGACAAAATACGTTAATGTAAATTTCTCGCGGGACAGCCGGCTGCGTGTACTTGTCCGAGTTTAATTAAATCGAACATTCAGGACCTTTATACCTGTCTCATCAATTCATATTTGTCAGAGAGAGAGGGAGGGAGGGGCGAGAGAGAGAGAGAGAGAGAGAGAGAGAGAGTAAGTAATTAAAAGCTATTCGGGTGTGGGCGTTGTAAAGAGAGAAAAAAATTAATTAACGGATTATTTTACTTGGTAAAGTAAGATGAGACCTCCGTTTGCCTTCTCCCTTCCCCCGGGCTCCTCTCTCTCCCTCTTTCTCATTTTGTTTCACCTCCCCGGCCATACCAAATATCCTAGCGACTCGTTTCACGCCGATCGATGATCGGTAAACTTTTGAATAATTATAGCACGAGGAGGGGATGATATATCGACGACAATCTGATTATATATAGAACGGATCAGGCAGCCAGAAAATTGGGATTGGCTCCGTCGTTGGCGCCGGGATCACCCTTTACTTGCCCGCTTTCTAATAATTCGCCTCGTTACCGCTCCCGAATTTTCGTCGGACAGCGAGAGGAGGAGGAGCCTAGATGGGAGGACTTGCGGCAACTTATATTATTACCATAATTAAAGGGGATTATCGGCACGCGCTGTGTGTTTGACGAGTCGCGAGACGCGCTCGGCGCCGTGCAACGCCGTGGTGTATTTTCGTTATTCCGTTATCGTGCGATATTTCATTAGGCGAGCGGCGCGAATTTATTGTTGCCCGGAGGCGCGAAAGAAACGTCGTACGATAAGGCTAATATATTTTTTTTCTCCTCAACGGCGCAGCGCGAAGAAGCGAGGTCCCCGCGGCCGCGCGGAGGAGTCTTTCGAAAGTTTACTGCCATTTTTCCGGGAAATTTTCGATCCTCTCTTACGCCGATGGCATCTCGACACCGACGATTTATGGCGGCGCGGACGCCGCGAAAGTTTGTGCATAAATTTCATGCCGATTCGAAGCGCCGGCACGTTTCTCTCTTTTTGAGTTCCAACCTTTCCGTGACCCGTCATAATTATAAGGGATGACTAATGTTATCCCCAGTCGATCGCCATTTCTCTGGAAACGTGTCCATGTTTTCTACAACCTGCTAAACTGGCTTAATGTCGCGGCGGAATATTTCTCTTAGTTACGCTTCGCGAGAACTTGCCGAGAGCTTCGGCGAAACGTTCGAAGAGACGATTTTTGCGCAAATTGAGCGTGTAATTTTACACCGTTAAATTTTGGGGAAACGTATGGCGCGGGAAGCGGCAGGGAGGAAGGGGGACAAAGTGCCGCATCGTATCTCAAACGACTGCTGCATCGCTGCCTCCTCCCCGCAAATTCCCCAACACGACGATTGATTTCTCCATTTTCGCCCTTACCGCGTAACTTAATCCAGATCGTAAGAATCCACTCGCCGTCGCCAGTGCGCTTTTAATCGCGGTGCATAAATTATATTCCGGAGGAGAGGGGGGAGGCGGCTTTTCGGGAAGGAGTAAGCGGCTAATTGTTTCTCGCGGCGTGCGATTTGTCCATCGAATGATTAATAATCCCTACAATTAGATTCGATATGCCAAATAGGCAACAGCCAATTATTAATATCCACTTTGTTGACAATCGATACTCGCTGGATAGACGCGGATGCGGTTGCAATATGTCGGTCTACGCGCCGTGCACACACGCAGGTACGGATAATGTTGCATAATGCAACGCTGCTGCATCCGCGCGACTCAACGGGCGACGCTGTAATCGGAAACGAACCAACAAAAAGAATGATAATACCCGCGCAATGTTTCACACTTTGCATTTCTCTCTCGCTGTATCTCATATTTGTGAAATCGTCGATGCACGAACGACAGTAACGCGTCGTCTATTGTGAAATAATGGAGAAAATTCTCGCGGGAAATTTGCATGTACGGAATTAAAAGAGGGGTCCGCCCCCCCCTCCCCCTCTCCGCTAACGTCGATGCGTAATCTGCATAAAATGCGAATTTATCTTCCTAATTTACGAAATTTGACATCGGCGAAGAGAAAGAGACCAAAGCTGTCACAGGCCGCATTGTTTTCCGCACGAAAATCGTCACGTTCTTCGAGAGTTCGGCGACAGTGACGGATCGTCGGCGACGTCGATAATGAAATAAAAGCGAGCGGCAACAAGAAAAAAAGAGGAGACCCGCAGGAAATTGATGCATCGAGTCGAACGGGGTCCGTCGTGCCGCAGGACTTTGGCCGTCACACGCTTCGCCGCTGAAAATGTGTAATTCCGAGTGAAACGCGCTTCCGGCAAGCGAGAGAAGCCTTCACTTGTTGCGAAATAAATTTCTCGCTCGAAATGCCCGTCATGCTCGCGCCCTTTCGTCACGCCCCGGCCGCTTTTTATCGGCGCGAAATTAATAAGCGAATCGCGCGGCAACTCGATAATCCCGCAACGCTGGGAGAGGCGCGTCGCCGTCGCCGCGTCGCGCCGCGCCGCGCCGCGCCGCGGCTGAAACTATCGCAGAATTAATCATAAAATTTATCAGGTCATATTTGTACGACTGCGAGCGCGGCTCGCGGATCCGTCGAAGGCGAAGTGTGTGCGCGCGGCGTGTTATCGATGCGTCGAGAATTGGACGGCGAAACATTTCTGTTCGCATGCAGATGTCCCGCTCCTCTCATACAGCTAATTGACTTGCCTAATTGAATGAACCTTCAGCAACCGGCAGTTAGATACGAACCTCGAACATGTAAACGCGGCGCGATCGCGTCCATTTACGAGGTGTGAATAGGTCTATCGCGACGACGTAATTCACTGCTCCGGGCGAAAAACGTCTCGAAACCGGGAGCGTCGCGTATTCTCGGCACCGCTGAGTAAAATCGTATTGCTATACAACAGTCTGTTTTCTTCTTGAAAATGTTTCCTCGGGCAACCCTACTATGCCTCTGGCTTGATATTACATTACGTTCATTTGTGTTTTACGCGAGAGTTTGGCTGAAATAAAATATTTTATTAAACAGGAAGAATTTAATTTAACGAGAATGCTCGAATTTCCAAACTTTGCGAAAATTTAATATAAATATAAGGCAGAGAGAGAGAGAGAGAGAGAGAGAGAGAGAGAGAGAGAGAGAGAGAGAACACAGAGGGGGGACCATCTGTGCGCAAACGCGAAATAAAAAATGATTGCGCGAATGCTGAGATTCGAACGCAAAATTAATTGCGAATAAATCGCAGCGTCGATCGCGCACGCACCTCCGTCACCTCGATTTCCGCTTATTCGCCTTCCATATATCGAGAAGAAAAGAGAAAACTTAGCAGCGATCGGATTTTGCGATCCGAAGTTTCCCGCACCGTTGACGTCAGTCGGATATAAACAAGCTGCTCGCGGAATGCATTACTTAACATTAATGCAAACTCAGTCGTCTTCCGTGCACAATCGAATCGCATTGAGATGCAAAGTGTATCTGGACTTTAAAATGCAGATTCCGCCCCTTTAAAATTAAGACCCTTCCCCCTCCTCCTCGATGGAGCTTTCTATTCTGTCGAGAATAGTAAAAACGGACTGCGAGCCAGGGGACCATAAGTACACAGAACGCGGAAAGTAACATAACAAATAAATCGCCCTATAGAGCGAGAGAATTATAAATAATTCATTGATGCTCGACGTTAGGCGGCTTCTCTGCTTAATTATAATACCGTCGACCTTGCTTTCATAATTAGTATGCAGATAGGTCGTGTGCACAGTCTTCGCTGGAGTTGGGAGAATAATTATAACAATAATAAAAAAAGGTGTTATTCTAGTCTCCCCGTGAAACGGAAGATAATGTCGTCTCGACGGGGGACGCGCTCGCGCGCGGATAAATATGCAAGATAAACGCAAAGTAATCGTTTGCGAGATCGTCTCGGGGGACGCGTGAAGGTGAAAATCATTCGATCGATCGATCGATCGGCAGATCGTTGAACTCGAAGCAATCCCAAGGCCAGAATCGCAGCGCGTTGATTAACAGCGATATTCAGCCAGAACCGGGATTATATAAAAGGACTTATGGCGGCACTCGCCCGGCTGGATTTACATAATGTTAATTATGACGTGTAATTGGGAAAACTTGGAAGCATCGGCCCGACGCGCAGTTTCAATGATCCGCTTAAAATTTCACGAGGATTTATATTATTAGTTTCGGCAGTAATTTCATTATACGCGCCGGGCACGCTCTCGAGTTTCACGGACACTGCTAGCCGTGTATCATTTCCACATTAAACGCGTAATTAGCCATAATTAGCCGGCGAAAGAAAATGAATACACCTGCCTTCGGTGTCTCGTGAACTTGAGCCTTGATCGATACCGTCGGTATTCATTTACATACTCTATATGTTCGGATTATACACACACACACACACACACACACACACACACACATATATGCCCCTGAAGCGTATCGAGTCACGCGTAATTTAAATAGATGACTAATGAGAATCAACGCGACGACTCTTTGTGAGGCGAACATTTAACGTAACGACCTGACGATAAAACAATCATTGCCGTTGCTTTCCGATCTCAACGCTCCACCGTGCCGCGTTGCGTTGGCAAAATGTCAACGCGGTCAAGAACGCGGTTGCAATTAATCCGCGGGATTCGCACGAATAAATCACCCGGTCGTTAACGTTACTCCTGAGGACCGTCTCACGACTGAGTTACCCTCTCAGTTGCGATCTTGGCGAAGAATAGAGCGATCCCGTATCACTTCCCCATTAAGTACGTAATCGCTCGACACTCGAGCTTCAAAAAGGGGACGACTCCGTTCCCCTCGGAATAGTCGCGACCGTCTGCTGTCGCATTATGGCACGAATGAATGCCGATCAGACTCAAGAGAGGAAGAGAGAAAATGTGCGCGCGCGCGCGAGCTTTTTGTGTGCAACCGCGCGCGCCTCGATCTCTCATCGCGTTCGTGACATTTTCCAAAGCACATCGTCGTATATTCCGCAGACGGGATTACAGTCTGCAAAATATTCCACACGCTTGACAAACGTGCTTGCGCGCGAGCGCGAAGCAACCCGACGCGCTATCGCCGTTTAACTCACCGGAGCGACGTCAAGCCCGCGACGACGACGTCTCGCACGTTAATTAGGACGGATTTTCAGTCGCGGGTGAAAATACGCGTCGTATAAATATTTAATGGGCACGACATTATCCTCTAACTGCGCGTATTTAGCGTCATGATTATAAAGCCGCGTGCGACGAGTGTTGCCGTGACGTTTACAGAAGCGACTTGTGTTTCCGTCTCACGTACAAAGCGGTTTATTTCGTGCCGCTGTTCTTCGCCGTGAGCTTAATTAAGGTCATCCGACACCCGTGCACGCGCGCGCGAAGAGTTCGCTTTGACGTACGCATGCACGCACGTGCTCGCGCGCGCGCGTGACGAGGCATCCGTGATTAACGGCCGAACGAGACAAGATGTGATAGCGAGATAAAAGATGCTGGTAGTAAGACTGGAGGTAGTAATCGCGCGAATGCGTATCAAGGTCCCATACTATCTCGCGTTTTTCTCGATCTCGATCGTTGCCGATGCTCCATATCTCGAGATTAAGGGGACTGGAGGGTCAGATTGCTGAAAAATCGTGCTTGTTTTTGATAATGATTTTGTGACGAACTGAATAAATGTGCAAGAATGAAAATTTTACATATATTTATGTAACATATGAAGAATAGAAAAATTTTGTTTTTAAACGAGTACTCATACAAATATACGTCCACTTAAATTTTAAACGCGTTTTTCTCGAAAATGTATTGTTTCAATTTTTTGCAGTGATTTCTCCGAAACTGAGCTTCGTATCGATTTGAAATTTTAAAGCGATAATATTTGTTCATGTGGCTCTCAGGTGAGCCATGGACAACTCCGTCGAAATATTTCATTTCGAGATATTAATTTTTTTATCGTAAAAGAACTGAAAAATCTGAATTTTTTCCTAATAATAGCTGCCATTTTGTTAATTTTGTTCGATTTTTTTTATAGTGCCCCACCGGATGATGATAAGCCTTCTTAAGACTTCTAGCTAAAATTCGCTCTGATCGGACCACCGAGAGCCAAAATATTACTGTGAAAATGATAACTTGAAAAAAAGGAGAGTATATTTCAGCTATATACGTATATCGTATATCGCATATTTACACGAGTATTTGTTAATAAACAAAATTTTTCTACTCTTCATATGTTGTATAACTATACCAAAAATTTTCATTCCTGCATATTTATTCAGTTCGTTACAAAATATTATCAAAAACAAGCACGATTTTTCAGCAATCTGACCCTTGAGTCCCCTTAAAGGAGCACAAACTATCCCATCCGAGGCAGCTCTAGCGTTTCCCTCACCGATTTAGCGACATGTGCGTTGCCGAGCGTTGTCATGCTGGAAAATCACTTTGTCGTGTCTTTTGGCGTATTCTGGTCGTTTTTCTTTCAATTCCCGGTTCAGCTGTACTGGTTGTTGTCGATAACGGTCTCGCCAGTAACGGTTTCGCCAGGTTTTAGCAGCTCATAACAGACCACACCCTTCTGATCCCACCAAATACAGAGCATTACCTTCGAACGATGGATAAGTGGAAAATCTCCACTTTTGAATCGTCTAAACCAATACTCACAAGTTGAGATCGATGGAGCATAATCCCCATAAGCTTCGAACAGCAAACGAAGACTTTCAGCTGCCGAGTTTTTCAAATAAAAACAAAAAAGTAACGTTTCCCGCAAATTGCGTTTCGTTGGCACAAAACTCGACATATTGAATGCGCTAAAAAAATATGTTATTTATACTTCGACCAAAATGAAATATACTGATTCTTAAAGCCTAATAACAGGGCTTTCATATAAAGTTGGCTTCAGTATGGGCCGATGCCATTAGATGCTCATTGCGCCATCTCTTGTAAATCCATTAAAATTAAGTTTAATACTCAATAGATTAGAATTGCAGCGTGAGTTGCAACGTAAAATTATCATCAGACTCAAATTAGATTTTAACTGTTCTCCCTTAACACGTTCTTCATCCCTGCAAACTGGCCGGGTCTTTTGAATTCTTCCGCTCTTTGAACTGCAACTTTGCCCGCACATGTCAAGGGGCATATTCGTAAAAAAATATGATACACTCCGCCGCGCCATTATAGCAGCTTCTCGGATTCTAAGGGTGCACATGTAGACAAATTATATCAAAACTCGCTGCCTTCTCTCTCACTTTGAAGTGAGAGATTCTCCATTTTCTTTGCTAAATATTATATCGCTCTTCTCCTGTGCGAGGAGTCGTGACTGAAATTATTTTCTAACCTAACCCTCTATACAACACGAACGAAATCGACCGGATTCAATTTTGGTCTGTGAATTTTGCAATTTTTATCTTTCTTTCGAGTCTAAAAACACAAAGAGGACGTTTACATATTCTCTCACGACAAGATAAATTAATGTTTTAATTTGATAAATATCACAACGATACATCGAGTGTTAATGAGCGGAATTCCAAGATTAACGGCAGGAAAGAGAGAGCACAGTGTGCTCTCGGTTATGCTTGCCACTCGATATTACGTTTCCGAACATAATCGCGCTCCTGCAGAATTTTCCGATTCACGATACACACAATCGAGATAACTGTGTCTCCGAGATTACGCAGGGAGGTCGAGGGCGCACGCTGCTTCACGATCCGCGATAAAAATTCGTATTATTCAAATTAATCCGAGTAACGAATCCGCTTTCCTATTTTTGTTGTTCTTCCGAAAGGCGTTCGTTCGATTTCGCTTTGTCCTTTTCGAGAACCGACAAAGCCGCGTCCCCGGATCGGAACGAGGATTAAATGCGCGCGGGCTGTACGGCGAGGGCAGACAGAAACTCCCTCTTCGGGAAACTTTCCGGGGACGGGGATAAAGAGTATAAAGGAGTATAAGAAGAAGTATTTCGAGATGGGGGTGGCAATCTATCCACAAAAGACCCCGCGAGGGCCGCACGCTCGATCGGACATCTCGGCCCTATTGTCGCGGACGCTGAATCCGTTTACGGCGATTTAATTGAGCCAAACTAATCGGCCATTCAAAGGCACGAGCCCAAGCACGAGAGAGAGAGAGAGAGAGAGAGAGAGGGACAGAACGAAGACGAGTCGCGTCAGGAAAGAAAGAAGAAAGAGAGGAAAGGAAGAAAAGGAGGAGAGAGGAAAAAGGGAGGATCCGTCCGTCGAGAACTGGCAAATTGATTTTTCGTCTCCCTTCCGTGCAGCCAGTCATTTTTAATTCCACCGCGCGCGGTTTTTACAACATAATTGCTTTCGTGATTAAGACATATCATCACTGAGGTTTGAGAGTTTCCCTTCTAAAGCGTAACAGAAGGGAATGAAATCGAGGGGATATTCCGCAGCTGGACACACTTCTTGCATGAAAGGGAACAAAAACGCCCCCCTCCCTTCCCGCGTCAGACGCAGAAGGCAGGGACTGCCTCGGAACAATTATTTGTCAAATATATGCGCACTCCATCAATTCGATGAAGTGCGATTAGAATTAGCGTATTCATAGTTGGCTCGTGAATTATTAACACACTGGGTGGACATTTAATGCACACGACGCGTTAGACTTTTAATCGCCAAATATGAGAGAATTAATATTTAATACTTTACGGGCGACGGGGCGGGGATTCCCGTCGTGCTCATGATATCGATATGTGATATGCAATATCAATGCAGCAGACGAATTATTATTATTCATTGATAACGCTCGCAATAAATTAGTGATAATTTCAATTACGCGGCGGCATGGAAATACAAACGGAGTTAAATATAGAGAGAGAGAGAGAGAGAGAGAGAGAGAGAGAGAGAGAGAGAGAGAGAGACCGGCGCTGTCTTCCATTTGCGAGTGACGCGGCGGGTCTCTAAGTTAATCGACAAGAGTTCAATAATTACACGCGTATTCACGCACGACGGGAATAACAATAACGCGCGAAAGTTCACCCGTACGCGGTTTAACGACTGATGAACATAAACCATCGCGAACGCCAATTCCGTGCCACTCGCGACACGAGGACCCACCCTCGCCGCAGTGCTTTCATCTGTCCGCGGGGTCGCGTAAAAGCGGACGAGTTCAGGGTCCCTCCTTGGCGGACTCCATTCCGAAGTGTCACAAATTGGTCGTGCGAGGTCGACACACCTCGGCAACGGGGTCTAAGTCGCTTTCTGGTTAGACCGGGGGGTCTAACCAGAAAGTGTCGCGGTGAACCTAACCCTTCGCCCTCGGCCCTCTATCCCTCCCGTTAGGTTCGCCGGTGTGTAACTGTGCGTATCGCCCTCGGTGACGACATTTTAACTGGAAAGACTATTCGAACAGTCACGAACAACTTCCATCGTGTACCTCACGCGCGCAGTTATGCCGCGACTTCGGCGCCGGGGCTCCGAGAGGAGATTCCGGCTCGTTGTCCCGCTGCGAGAGACGCGACAGCAAACCCCCCCTCCCCCCCCCCCCGCGTGCGACACCCGTACGACGTAACTTCCCGTCCGTAACCCACACAGGAGCGGGTCGGACGATCGCGTCGTTTGCTCTTCAAATCGCGCGACTCGAAAAATACGACTCGTCCGGCTCACTCGTAAATGACGGTATATCAATTAGACCGAATATTACCCCCAGCGTGTGCGATTGCGGACGTCGAAAGAAGAATATTACGTCGACCTTTCTCTCTTTCTCCGAAAATTGCGTCAAATCCTACCAAAGAGATGTGGTTGCGTCATTGTTATCAATAAAGTCGACTGAAACTGTGTTCAACTAATTCCATGAATTCGCAGCCCCTGATCGATCTCAGGGAATCATTCCGTCTATTAAAACTGGATAAAGGGAAGAAATGAGAGATGCGATATCTTTCTCCTCAAGTTTAAGCAAGAATTATATCGGGCGAATGCAAAAGTTTTGATGGGTTCCTCAGAGACGTGACTGATCCAATTTTATGGAGGCACTCGCAGATATGTAGATGCAAAACACACCGATGAGAGACGATGGAGTACAATGGCGACCGCTTGGTGAGATGGACGAGTCTTTTGAATAAAATTGAATAATTCAGTTCATTTTGATATCGCGAGATCCATCAAAACTTTTGCACCGATACAAATGTCCTCGCAGAAAAGTCGTAGCGGTTCGCCAACATGTTCGTCTCGCTTTCGTCACGAGCAAAATAATAACTTGCCGCGGACAGAGTTTTACTGTCCGCGTAATGAAACATTAAGCATCGTTGTCATACTCTTTCAGGCACGCCGAGTGACGGGGAGGGAGTCCGCGTTTATCGACCCGCCGGAAGTTAGACGTGATATACTGCCGAGACGAGGGGAAGAGCCGCCCGTCCGCCCCGAAGATCGCATTTCGACTTTGGCTTAACGAGTTTTCACGTGTCGCGAGATACATCGGCCGGACGCGAACGGCGGTTTAGTCTCAACTTTCGGGGGATGTAACTAACCACGCTGTCACTCTCGCCTCGGCGTTTTGAGGCGCACTCCGATCTGATCGCAATTACGCCGCGGAACAAGATTGCCAGCTGGGAAAACGCTCGGCTCATCGCCTATTCTCGCTGCGTTTTCCCGAAATTATTTATTACGTGAGATCTCAATCGCCCTCGGCTCGAGTTCAGTTCGCGGCTAAAATACGCTTTAAGGCAGCAGCCGCGACAGAGATGTTGTACATCATTCAGTGTTCATACAACGGTAACGTGCTTAAGAAAAAATGACTGATCTACTTTTTGACATTTTACAGTCTATCTGCGATAGACTTAAAATTGCAGACTTTTTTTAAAAGAACCGAAATATTCTCCGCGAATCACCGGCTCGTTTCTACACGAAGAAATGTCGCGACCTCAACGATACGTGCTCTATCGATTCTTAACACGACGATTACATAAATAGTTATTTTCGCGGTGAGCTGGAATAACTCAAAGCCATACACGATTAGTCCGCGTAATTGCATCTTTGCAAGTTGGAACTTAATCCGATTACTTCCACATGGAGTCAAGTGACAGCAGCCGCTGCGATTGCATCAAAAAGTCCGCATTTATACCAAAGTTCAACTTAGCGCGGTGAACGTTACCTCTTACTCACTGCCGCAAATTCTGATTTTATCCGCGCAGTAAAGGAAGAAAAAAAGAAACTAATACTCCTTTCGCAGCCTCGGTTTCTGATTTCCGTTTTCATTTCGTTAGCCCACGATGTCTCGCGATATTTCTTCCTCTCATTCACCAGATGGCTTCCGATTTCGCGGCGGGGCATTCTCGATCGTCGCCAAAATCCTGGCGATGGAGCATCCTCGGCATGGAATTCCACACACAAGACATTCCAGCCATAGCCCGGCATCATGCCGTCCATTCCATGTGGTCTGCTGCTACGGACCAGCCGATTGTTCTTTCCACGTGACGATCGGCGGCCAGAAAATAAGCAGGGGATGCTTTCGAGACTTTGACGCCCCGCCGCCGTCGCGAGCGCGCTATTTGGCGGGTTTGCTTTTACGCTGCACTTCGCGTCGAACTAGGTAAATAAGTGGGTTAGCCGCGAGCTCGCCGCGAAAAGTCGTGCTTCGAGTCGGAGTTAACGAGCTTCGGCTGTGCTGCCGGTTAAGCCGATAATGCGGCGGTTAGACGCTATTAGGAGAGAACGCGTCGTCGATCGTCGAGAGCAAGTTGCAGCCGGAAAACTGTTTTCGCTGCGCCAGCTCGATCGCTCCGCAGCTCGCGGATATCGGATCTCATCATCGCGAATATCGCGCAAGCGCGCGCGCGTCGTGCGAATAATAATTATTTCCCATTGTACCGCGAGCGTTATTAGCTCGACGCCCCGCGACGGCTTAGTGTTATTATAATACGCGCGACGCTGAATGTCATGATCGCAATTGTCGTCGCGCGCCGTGAGCGATTATTCAGCGAACGAGATAACGCGGAATAATTTCAAAAAAATTACACACACACATACACACACACACACACACACACATACACGCGCGCGCCAACACGCAACGCGCTCCTCCTCTTCGCTCGTTATTTATCTTCAAAGACTCCGGGCTCTCTTTGCGGGCCGTGTTCCGATGAAAATCGTGGAAGCCGAGACGCTTCGTTTCGCTCTTTCGTATGGAAAAGCCGTCCGCGTCCGACCGTTATTTGTCATTCGTCGTATAAAGCTTTTCAGTCTTGATCAAGTTAGCTCGCCGCGCGCAACTCACCGAGGCGTCCAATATCGCGCGTTGCTCTCTCTCTCTCTCTCTCTCTCTCTCTCTCTCTCTCTCTCTCTCTCTCTCTCTCTCTCTCTCTCTCTCTCTCTCTCTCTCTCTCTCTCTCTCTCGCGAAGAGCTATGACAGTCAATTTAACTCGAAACCAGTTAATCTTCAAGCGCTATAAATATTACACGTCACGCGCTCGCGCTCGCCTTCGTGCGCGTGTCGGCTGAAGCGCCCGACGTAATGTTTATCGGCGGCGGATTAAAGCTTCAGATTGCGGTGGCAAACAGATCAAATTTCTGTTTAAACTGTTGGTCATCTCAGCGTCCCCCCTCAGGGGACCGCTTCCGCGCGAGCCGCACGCAGGCGCTGTACTAACTACTTGCGAAACTGCAGCGAAATCGCTGGCCCGCGAACTTGATCCTCTCCTTAAGCGCGCTCGATACGAATTGCGCGTGAGCGCGTACTTTGCGAGCCAACGCCGTGAGGCGAGCAAATCGAACGGATCGTGATAATCCTGGAGGCTCTCAAAATTCGAATAGTCCGACGAAAACGCGATTGAGTGCGCGGAAGAATTAGGTGCGTTCACGACACTCAACGGTTGAGCAACTGTTGAATAATTCGTGAACGTTATTCGTCTGAATGTAAGGATCTAATAGTAAGGACCAATAGTCACTAATCGCTGACTGAGCGGTTCTCTCCGCTGAACGCAATGATTGGCTGCGTTCAGAAGAACAAGATGATCAGTGAGCGCTTAGTGATTCTCCTAGTGATTGGCAAATACTTCTGGGTCTATGAAGAATCTAAAAGAATGCTCCAGTCACAGATCAATAATCACTAAGCGTTCACTGATCACTTTATTCTGCTGAATGCACCCATTGATACTTGGGCATGCGGGGAGAAACGCGGGACGTTTGAAACGGCAGGAAGCGCGCGACAAGTCAAGCTCGGTTTGGAACAGGATATAAATATGGAGTGATGTGTGTGTGTGTGAGAGAGTAAAGAAATTAATAAATTAATTATTAAAAGTTAAGGGAGAATTGTACATGTAAGGGAGGACGAGCCGCCTTCACTGTATTATCTTTCAACGACATATTCTCCGGATAAATCGCAGACCACTTTTTCTCGGTGGAAATATCGAGGTAACCGCTTTCGCAATAGCTCAAATGTTTCTTTAATTTTTAAACACCATACGCATGTGTGAGATAACGTCAAGTTAAAATTTTAGTCTAACGAACCGCATGTGATATCAAATGAAAAATGTATTTTGACAGTTCCTCGCAAGATCTAGTTTGTGAAAAGCTCTTCTATTCTAGCGGCATATAATTCGACGTTGGTCGATATTTTCGATAAATATCATCCCACTTCCAAGTGGAATGACGAATGTTAAATAATATGATGGAAGTGGGACATCTTGTATGAAAAGCTTCAATCTTTTAAACTTGGGACATGCTGTTAATCTTGCAAAACGAATAGTATACTCGTTATCTGTTACATGTCGTCTGTTCCAAAGGCGATTAGAAATTAATCGTCTCTTTCGGTTACGTGTCAAAATTCGAGCTGGCAAAAATTTGAACGAAAGAAAGCGCTGTGACGTTTTAAGAACATAAAATATCCGGTGGTTCACTTTGCGCGCGTTCAATGTTTACTCTGCCTCTCGCTGACCTCTCATCCTGATGACAGAGGTGACTCTAAATCTTTCATCGCTTTTTAGATTTTCCCCGCCTGACGGATGTCCGTTAGGAATTGTAAAACGTTAAAACGCTCTACTCGCAACGGAGCGTAAAAGATAAATGCCTCGTCAATTTAACGTTCGTCAGCGAGAGAACTAACTCGACGAAGCTTGACGAAGCGGGTCATCGTCGGAATATTTTGCATTTATCAAGCCGGTACATAACGTTTGCGCGCTGTGAACGAGAAGCTGCGCCTCGCCTGCGGGACGCATTTCTCGATTACCATAATTAAAAAGATTCTCACGCGTCGCGCGAGTGTTAATCCGCGAAAATGCAAATCTTCGTTATCCGCGCGCGCACGCACGACCATGCGTGCGATTTTTCCGCGAGCGCGCGCGCACGTGAATTCCGCGGTCCTCTTTCATCGCGCGAATTACGTAACTTGTTTAGCTCGATAGACGGTGAGTTTCTTGGCTCGCATAGTTCCACTCGTCCTCGACAATTCCCCAACGGGGACTGGTGAACAATGAAGTGGCATGCCTGGTTACGTTAGAAGTAGCAAATCCTCGCACATGTACGCCCCAGAGATTAATCAAAATCTTCCGCTACAACGCGCATGAGAAGATAGCTGCGTCGAGCTGAATTCCGAATTAATTTCCCGCGCAAATACCGTTTAACGTTCGCCTCGGCTTCACCTGTTAATCGCTCACCCCCCTCCGACTTCCCGATCATTTCCGCCGTCTTAGAACGATGTTTAAGCACGAAATACCAACACACACACATAGACAGAGAGAGAGAGAGAGAGAGAGAGAGAGAGAGAGAATAGCGGAATTCGTATAAAATTATTTTATCTTCGCTATACATGCGCGCTCAAGAATGTATTTCAAAGATTCAGCAAAATATTCATTCTTAATTGAAACCAAAGAGCTTTCACGGTATAAGAGAGGAACATAATTCTTTCATAGAAAGGAGCACGAACGGATCTTTAAAGATTGGGCGAGGAAAACGTGACAGAGAGCACAGGTTTTCGCGGGATAAACATGTCGATTCGTTTGGAGATCAAATCGATCCGTTGTCTGGCAACGTTAATTAAGAAATATTACTTCCAACTTCCTAAGATTATTCCGCAAAGTCGCGCGTCAGCCCGTGCATGATTGAGCAAGTCTGGCACAAGCGCGCGTCTCTCCGTCTGCATGCGCTATAATTAACGCACGGTGTCGTTTCTCCTTCTGTTTCGTTCGAGAGCTTACGAGATCGATCGTCGGATTACAGGGGCTACTAAACGCTCTCGTGGTCGCGGCACACTCGCTTCAATCTTCACGATACCGATCTGTAATCCCGCGATTAGCTCTGCGCCGACTTATATACGCGCTCGAATTCACGCGAGAGGGTGCGGGGTGGCTGGCAGGGGAGTGCCGTGATTCGAATCGACCCGGAACTGAATTTAGGTGCCCTTAATGACTCGCCGGATCATCTTTTGATGCAGGGCAGCATCGAAAGCTGAGTGTCGCCCGTCCGAGCGTCGAATTTACACCATCGAATTTAAGGGAGCACCCCGAGGTGCTATGAAGTCGACCTCAGGGTGGTCGACGGCGAACGTAATTTACATGCGCCAAAGTTTGTACGACTTACAGTCGTCGATCCGGGATTTGCATGTATAAAGCACAATAATCGCGACGTAAGAAGATCGTGAAAATCGCGAATCAGAGATGGTCTCGATTTTTCACGTCTCGCGGAATAATGACGCGGAACATCGACGAGCGGATATCTTTCTTTCTTCGCATTTCTTCATCCCTGAGTTCGGGATCACGTTCCAAGAATCAATAAACACCGATTAACAATGCCATGAGACTCTTGAAGAACTCGCTGCATGTATTTATTCGGGCGACGAGGGATTCCGAGGTAGCGGCCAGGTCGCGAAATTACCAGAACGGGCCTTAAAATCGTGACAGCGCGAACAGGCGGCGCGTGCGTCACGTGTCGGCCGATAAACGTGCCGAAAAAGGGAAACCGCAGCGGTGATTTCGACGGGAGCCGGTCGTCTCAGCTTTACGAGGCGACTACGAGACAGGCGAATAGGCACCTACGTGCCTAATGGGAGGTCGCGCCAACGGCTTAGGTCAACAAGCCCAGCGAGCAGACGACTTCTCCCGCGCCGCTGCGGGCTTTCACCCTGGAATTTCAAACGTATCCCGGAGTCTGTGTCCCGTCTCAGCGTTCCGATATCACCCATGGGGATTTGTCAAAGCGTGGTGATGTTACTCGGGCTAACAAGTCCGCTAATACTAAACAACTCCCATTGAATTCCGAGCAGCACGACGAGAGACGGTGGAAGGTTCTTCCTTCACGAACGCCGCGCGCGCGCGTCCCACATCGAGTAGAAATATCTCGTTGATTACATGATACTTCAGCGTGGCAAACGGCATTCGGTACGTGTAAACGAAAGGGGCCAGGAGAGGAGCAATGTTGGCGATCTTCTTATCGCCCGTCTCTACGAGCCTTCGGCTCGTTCGCTATATTTTGGCCTCGTCTCATTTCACGGAAAAATAACTTCCCACTAGCCGTTCACAAGTGGCATAACATTATTTTCCTTTCTTTCTTTCTTTCTCTTTCTTTCTCCGCCGACCTACTTGCGAAACTTCGGAATACTCACCGGGATTTTTTACGGCTTCGACGACTTCGACTGAGAGCCAGCGCGAATTACATTATAGTGCACGTTGACAGCGCGAAAAGTAATGTCCCGCATTATTCGGGGTGAATCGTGCACACAGGTGGTGTCCAGTCGTCGCGAATGTTTGCGCGAGCAAGAAACTTTTAATGAATAACATACGACGCGCGGCGCGATAGATTAATCGAACACGCGGCGAACACGACAAACGATCGCCTCGTCGCGCTGTTCCGCGCGCGCGCGCGGCGAAGCGTTCGAAATTCATGAATTCGTTAACGAGCATAGAACTCTTTTTTAAAGAGCGCTTATCGCGGGCTCGCGGGCGGGAAAATTAAAAAATCGATCGCCTCGCGACGCGCGGCAATTTTTCAAGCGTTACCGTCGCCGCTGTCATCGTCGCTGTTATTGGCCTCGTTGTCGCTCGCGTTTGTCATACGGCGTTCCTTTCCGCGGGAATCACGCGAACCAGGTATCAATCAGGCGTACCTGCCCCCGGCCCGGTATCACGATAGCCCCGGTTTCGACGAATATGAATATATTTACGTGGCCGGGGCGGAACGCGCGCAACACGATAGTTGCTTACGCGATCGGAGCGGCTGTATTTTAGTAGCGTGCTTTTAGCGAGACTTCCGACTATTGTTATCTCTTTACGAAAGCTACTTCCGTACGAAAGCTCCCGACGATACGCGGGTTAAATAAAATAACTCATCCGTGTTGTAGTCCGATTTTCCTTTCTTTGTTTCTTTTGTCTCTTTTCTTCCTCTTCTCTCTCTCTCTCTCTCTCTCTCTCTCGTCAGACTCAGCTCGCAGAACAGGCTCTTGAGTAATTAGGACAGGAGGCAGTACTTTGCGTCAAGAGAAATGAGTGACAATTGAGAAACTCATTTCTGATTGTAGATATCGGATTGTTTGATAAGTTCGTAGGGACTTTTGCAAAGAGTCAAAAGTGTCGAGTACCTTTATAGTTGGTAATTTTATAGTATGACTTTATTCAATAATGTATCTTGACGATGATTGAGGAGGCCGTAGAAAACGAAAATAATTAAGTTACGCCTGACTGGAATAATAAAAATCGAGTTTACAAATTTTCCAGCTTTCCGATCTCTCATCTCCTTTCCTATATTGATACTTTACGCGTAATTAATTAATTAATAATAATAAGTAATTAATAATGTGCCCGCTCATTGGTCGCGCGACGCGATCCAACGACTCAACTCGCGGGAGAAAAGTCGCGGGAAGGCTACGGCGGAAGGTCACGTGCTCGCCGAGTGCACCCAGCTAATTTTCTAATTTCTAATTCCAGCGTCCTAATTTGCCGGCTAATATCCTATTAGGCCGTGCCACGTCGCCCATCCCTAATTCTGTCATTAATATCTAATTAGCCATCGGGCTTGTGCAGTCGATCTAACCACCGGCGGCAAGAGCGGCAAGCGCGCTTCCTCCAAGATTCGCGCACGCTCGCGCGCGTGCTCGTACGAACCGACCCGTTACTCAGTCGGAATTTATTATCTAACGACCCGGTACTCCCGAGTTTCCGCGCGGAGGCTTCCAGGACGCTCCGGGAAAAATCGGGAGCAGTGCGCGGGGATAATTCCATCCGACGCGTCTTCCTTCACGAATTAGCGCGAAGCTCTTCGATTTTCCAAGAACGCAAGAAGAGAGAGAGAGAGAGAGAGAGAGAGAAGAGAGAGAGAGAGAGAGAGAGAGAGAGAGGAACGCGAAGTACGTTAAGAAATTGCAAGAATTGGAAACTTGGAGCGATCGGTGAGATTATTAGCTCGTTGAGAAACTTCTCGTACAGTGAACAGAGCCTCGAATAGTATCGCGATTCACAAAGGAAGGAGAATATTTCATGCCAAATCAATTCAATGAATAGCTCTTTCGATATTATTATAAAATCCGAAACTAGTGAGGAGAAACGTTGGACGATGACTGGCACGACAGATTCATGACGTATCGCGTATACAGATGGAAAGTAGTAGAATAGGAAAAAGAGGAAAAAAATATGGAAAGAACTGAGAAACGAGAGCACCGTTTTATTTAACGCGCGAAAGTAGGAAAAAGCTGTGTTTTTTCGTCTTCTGTATGTCAAACTATCTAATGTGATGTCGAGTCAATTTCAGGACAATATTGCAAAGCTACGGACACGCGGGACAGTCGCACGTTAAGAAATGACGAGTCCAAGAGTGGTATAAGAGTGAATATTTGTCAGAGAGAACGCATTTAGGATGCTTCGATACGGCAGTCCCTGACTGTTGTCCAAATTTATTGTCTTCGGGAATTGCGTGCGCTCGAGACTCGAGATTGAAATAAATCCGTAACGATCGCTCCTGCGATGCCTCTTTAATTAAGGGTCACGATGGGAGAGCTAAAAATAGCGCAATACAGGATCGCGGAGTCATATGTGCCTGACAAAGTGCGGCCGCCATTCCGGGCAGACGTATAAATTCACGACTCTTTATTTTAGCGGTGCGCATCCGTCCGCAAAAAGGGGATAAAGAGACGACGGGAGGGGAGGGGGGGGGGAAGCGGACAGAACGGAAGTCGCACATCCGTCCGTTCGCCGGAAAGTGCGGCTTGATTAACGAGCCCGTTATTGGAACTAGTTATCCGTAACGAGTCGGAGCAGATACTTTTTCCTGCCGCCATCGGAAGTACGGCGACCCTTCAGCTTCGAAATATGGCGAAAATGAGGATGGAAACGAAGAAGAGCGTCGTTTGTCATTTACGCAAATGATTGAACAAGTTTTCTCCCGGCGAATTTCGACGCGAGAAATCGCGTCTCTCTCTCTCTCTCTTTCTCTCTCTCGCTCGAAACAAAGGGACAAAAAGGAAAACAAAAGAAAGAACGACGCACCAATTTTTCACGCGAGTAAAATTTCCAAATTTTGTCGGACAGCTGTTGTTTGCGCAGCAAGGCGACGGAAATCGCGCCGACTTGACGACAAACAAAGCGGCGCGTGAGGAAATAAATCGCTTTAATCTTCCATAACAAGCTGAAAATCGTAAAATTCATGTACTGCTAAAGCCGTTGCAGTATGTACGCAGAATCATAATTTCGCGCAAATGTCACGGCAACTCGAGAACATTTCTTCTAATTTTTTCTTTTTTTATGATAAATTGCTGTACGTTTACAGCAAGGCTTAATTGACGCGTGAAACTTGTAATACGAAGAACATTTGGCAATAAGGCGACGAGTTTGCACCCGCGCCACGGAAATTAATGGCTTTATTGTCATCGAGCTCGCGCAGACTGCGCGCTCTTTTCCGTAAAAAGGGTATTATTTACGCTTACAGGCAGCTGAATAATGCTCCTCGCAAAGTAAGGACTCGCTTATCCCCGTTGAAACGCTCGCACGGTACAGGTAGGTTAATCTATATTGTTATGCACTCCCGGCAATCCCGAGACCGGGATCGATGTGGATGCTGGTACCGTTCTCGAGGCCGCACATAAATTAATTCATATGCGCTGTGTGATTAAAGCCTCTGGCAAATTCGGGGTCCCCGTTAAGAGCCGAATTTGGCTGCACTACCTCCCCTATTCCACCCGCCTCTCTCTCTCTCTCTCTCTCTCTCTCTCTCTCTCTCTCTCTCTCTCTCTCTCTCTCTCTCTCTCTCTCTCCTTATGACAGGAGCAGTAACTTCTTGACACAACAGGAGCTTTAAAGTCAGCTTAGTATTTAAGTCGAATCGAAACTTTCTCCTCTCGACCCTTCTGTTACCCTTCCCACCATCTTTCTCGACCTATTCCTTCACTATCGCAGCCGTCGTCTCATCGAAACGTCTTCACTCGACGAACGCCGGGAGGAGGAAAAAACCTCCTGCCGAAGGGTCCCAAGGCTTTGCAGAGGGCTTAACGACAAAACTTCTCGATTAGGGTGACGACGAGAAATTCGTAACAAACAGAAGCTACGCAGATACCGCGATTTTTCAACCACGATCTCTCTTACAAATGGCGAAACAGGCGCGGCCGACGGCGCGACGCACGATTAATCGAGCAGACACGCGTCGCACAGTCATTTATTCGCTCAATTATTCACAAGGACGTTTAACGTCTGAATTGGAAAGCGGTGCCGAACGATCGCGAATAATCGCGAGAAATTATCCGAGCGAATTCAACTTCATAAGGCTGACTCGATTCGTCCGAATGAAATTCAAACGTCGCGGGGGGATCGTCGCGTATCGATGAAACGAGTACTGCTGCGCTATATATTTGTTAAAAAATCATTATATTTACACTGATTTATAAGGATAAAACAATTCTCGATAAAACACAACACGATGATGACGTTTACGAGCGAAGAAATTGACGTTTCGTTCCGTTAATACGACTGTCAAACAGAGATATAAATGTAAACGGATTTTCCAATCCGTCTTTCTATTTTCGCTCAAATACATCCGATACTTATCGATCTCTCTTTTCCTCCCTCGTGCGCGAGGTAACTCATAGAGGTTACGGTAAAGGAAACGCTGGATTGAGAGAGGAATGAGAGAAGATCTACAGGGTGCATACTGTTTCTCCGGGAGAACAGGATCGCCATATAAATCCGAAGGCGGTAGTTCCGGGGATTTTACTTCCGTGCTCACGCGGCGAATAAATCTCGCGGGCGGTCCCGAATGCAGGAATCGAGCCGAAAAGCTCGAGATTTCGTGGACGATTCGGCGGGGAACGCGCTCTCGCGCGCGAGCGTTTCCCCGCCAAAGTGGTTCCATTAATCATCATTTGTCGAAGCGATCGCCGAGATCGAATCGTGCACTCGATTAATCACGACACCGCGAATAGGGATAAAGCGGAAAGGAAGCGAAGTCGTCGCGCGAAATTTTCTGCGGAATTTATTCGTCCGGGTAATTTCAAGCCACCCTTCGGTTGTCGCCGTTTTGCCCTCTCACAAAGAGGGCTACTTTATTTGCATTCTTTTGATCCGCTTTTTAAGGGAGATTAATTGTTGATTCTTCTAATTTGCTGTACGACAAAAATTTGACTTTTTAACGAGCACGTTTCGCGCACTGTAAAATAGCAATTGAATTTTTAATCGCGCTAATCTATACTTTTAAACAAAACAATTCGTCTCTAAATTTTTATAAACCGTTCTAAAATGAAAGTGTGCTCTTAATTACTTTAATCTACTTTAACCCTTTATATCCTAAATTAATTTACCAAAGACCTTATTAAATTTTTGCGTAATTAAATAACTCTTGGCATGTCATAAACATAAGACAGGAAAATAAATTTTGTAACAATTCAATGATTAAATTTTGACGTGGTATTTGTAAGTACCGACAGGAATGTAGGATAAGACACGGGAAAAAGGTTCAAGAGCGCATATATAGAGCGGTACTTTGAAGTACCGTCAGGATACAAAGGGTTAATACGTCTGTGTGTGTGTGTGTGTGTGTGTGTGTGTGTGGAGATTAGAGAGAACAATTTTATGTTTAAATTCTCCCGATCGGATTTCGAAAATGGTAAAAACTTATTTTCCCTATATATCTTATTCGACGATTTTTCGACTAAAATAAATAATATGTTCCATTGTCCTCATTTCACCAAATTTGGTACGCAGAAAAACGTGATATCGTTCAGCGTATCGTATTATGTTTTTCCTTATTCCAGCTTATTCCAGAATTTAAGAATTTTATTTCCAATTCTCTCAATTTAATTCAGTGTAATTATTTTTGTCTAACATAACTTGTGACATGCCAAGATGATTACCAAAAATATTTTTTTACAATTTTTACAAATTGATTTTAGATTAACGGTAAAGTGCAAGTTATATCTACATAAAGTTATAATAAAAGATACACAAAAGCCTAAATAATGTAGGAGGATAAAAACGTGATACGCGATATTGTTAGCGAACACTTTCAACATTCTCAACGATAAACATCAGTAAACCTCCCGAGCGCACGTGATAAGCGTAGGAGCCGGGATTATCGATATTCCTCGGTAAACCTTCCTCGAACAACCTTTACGATGCCGCTCGATCCCTCAAGCTTCCCGGGATACTCGTACAAAATTGATGCGAGTATCAATTTATTGGCGCCAAACAAACGCGTTCCATTTAAAATGCTCTGTATGAACGCACGATAGCATGAAATAAATTGAACAATAATCGGCGAATTGACGCGTGAATTGACTGTTTACGCTTTGTATTCTCGCAATAATCACGCACTTATTTCAACCGCGAGAGAGAACAATTTTGAGCTCTGTCTTAAACGATACGACGCTTAAAATATAAGCGAAAATTATAGTAATGTCGAGAAATACATTAACGATGAAAATCGTTATTCGACGCGAATAAGAGCGCAGGAATTAAAATGTTAAATTTGTTCCAACGAGGAAAAAAGCGTTTAGTAAACGTACAAAATTTTACGTTTACTTATCCTGTACGTGATTAATTGAAAAACGAGAGAAGTGTTTAATTTTGTGCTCGCGGTATCGCGCACGAGATATTTCCTTTATCGAGAGAATACCGTCTCGCACAAGAAGATCGATAAAATGGTCCGGTCCATCTTGCAGCCGCATATTTCGGCTGTCAGATTATGGACCGTTCAATCGCGATGCCATTCAATCGCGATGGTATTTTGCCTCGCAGTGTGGGGTCTACCGTCGGGGCTCGCTATGTATCTGCACGCGGCACCAGATTTCGTCGGAGTTTCGTTCCGCAGGCCGAAAAACAAAACCAGCCGAATTTTCGTAGCGGGAGAAATGGTTATCGATTCGCGTTGCTATTGACCGGCATCGATCAAACACGCAACGCGTCGCGGTTCGCTTGATTAACCGACGCCAAATTTTCTTTCCATCCTAAATCTGAAAATTCCATCGGATTTGAAGAATCAGTCGTAATTTTACATTGCTTCAACTTTATATTACGCCTTACTTGTCGCACTGAGTCGGCAAAGAAATTCGGCTCGATATTATTATATTATAATTTTCTAAATTCATCCTATGGTATTTGCAAGGATTCTTCATTGTCTACCGCTACGTAAAAAGAATCTACGTAAAAAGAATAAAAGTAAAAAGAATAAAAAATAATGTATAAACAATAGGAACTACTTGCCCGCAGCAATACGATCTGCTCGTGTCTAATCAATATCGCGGGCCGAAGGAAAAGTACAGTCTGCGCACTCGGAACAATGCGTGCACCTACGCTTATGCACCGGCGCGGTGTATGACACTTGGAGAGGCTCTCTGTATCTTCGTTCCCGACGCGGTACGAGCCCTCGAACTCACCCTCGGTCTCGGTCCTCTCCAACGTCTCCGCGGGAGACTTATTGTCTCGGGCGAGCTGCTTTGATTCAAAGTCATCGAGAGATGCCGGCTCTCTCTCTCTCTCTCTCTCTCTCTCTCTCTCTCTCTCTCTCTCTCTCTCTCTCTCTTTCTCTCTCTTTCTCGAGAAACGCACGAGTGATTTTCAAGCTCTTCGTGACCCTCGCACGGCCCCTTTCTCGCTTCGTGCATAACGCGACTCTCCTCGAACGTCCTGTCGTGAGAAAGCTTGCGGGAAGTAGCTTTATTCTTTAGAAAAAAAAAGTAGGGGAAGCAAAGCTATCGATATACAAATTCGCCGTTGACAGGTCTGTATATTCACCTTTCTTTGGGCGATTTTCATCAAAGTTATCAAAGATAATTTTTCGACAAAAGAGAATAGTCGCGTATTATTTCGACGTGTTCGTTATATGTTCAGTGTGATATATTATATTGGAAATACATACCAATACTTTCGGTGATACATTTTGCGAATATTATTTTTTTATCAACAATTATTTTTTTATCGATTCAAAATCAAAGAATCTTCTGTGATATGAGTAAATCCGAAACGAAACGAAAAAGTTCGTGAGATTCTTTTCTATCTGTTGTAAAATAAAATTGCGATTTTTATACTAAATTGTACGACGCTCACTTGATAATCTTCTTCGTGAAAGAAAGAGAGTCGTAATTTAATTAAAATTGGAATATCGATCGCGCGAGAACGTAAATATACATGTATGTGCTTAATCGTTATCTCGCGAGGTCCTACCACGTCGAGCTTTCACATCGGGTTTATACATCGGGTCGCTCGAAAATAAATTTTACACGATAACCGATGCGGATGCGTATAGTGCGCGATCGATGTAATTTTCCTCCCGGCTCGGCTGCTTCTGTAAACTTACGTTGGCTACGTTATGTGCAATCATTCACCGTTGGTTTTCCTTTCCAGACACTTCATTTTTCATATTTCTCGCGCAGTCGACGTACAGTGACACTTTCGATTACCTGTGCAACCTTCATGCATCTCCAGCACACAGAGGTACGTTATGTATATGTATCTATATGCATTTTGGCATACGGTATATACTTTTTTTGTTGGTATATTCTCCTCGCTGATGTCTCATCTAAATTTTATTTCGAGTTTTGTACAAGTAGTGTGAGATCAAGCAAATTTCAAGTTTATAAATTCTCCCTTTATTATTCTTATTTTCCGATCTTGTAGTTACACACCGATAATTTTAATGCCGACGTTTGCAATTTTGATCGATATCAGACTTTTTTTTGCGTAGACAATCTAGCGTCTAATCTTTACCCGTGAATATAATAATCAATTTAGAAGAAAGAGTAAAAACATTTGTCGTCAACTTCGGTCGACGCGAGCGACGTTCAACAGAACGGACAAATAGACTTTTACCCGCTCGGTAAACAGCTAAAATCATGACTTTGACTCTCATTCGGATCTAACGAGAGGAAACTGCATCCGCTGCGCGAGTACGATGCAACTAAACGCAGTTACGATTAGCTTATTTATTCGTGGCATAATTTTCTCTCCTCGCGCCGCCGTTCCTTCCTCTCTTTCGTTCCTCGCCCGCGCGTTCTCTTCTCGCCGTTTATCTCCCTTCCCGGACACTTCATTTTATATATCCCATCCCTTCGACGTATTGTCGCTTTTTGCAATTTTCCATACGTTTCCGCGTCGCGTATTTCACGTCACACCGGGCGGGTGTACGGCATCCGTCCGCTATTTTCACGATGCGATGCACTAGACGTTATCGTGATGAAGCAGATGAGCAGAGCGACACGCGCGCTTGTAAATTTTTAGCTACCTGGCGCGAAAAAGTCACGTCGACCCGAGGGGCCCGAGCAAAATCGAAACCGCGTATTCCAAAAAATCCTCACGAATATTTCAGGTGGCCGTTGTGCTTGCGCCGAGTTGTTCCTCTATGTGGAACTTCAATCACGATAAATAAAGTTTCCGTTAGTTGAGAGAAATCGAAGAGTGCAAAGAATAATAAGAAGAAATGTTTGATTTCAACGAGGAAAACTCGTTGCTTGTTAACCATTTTCTTCAAAACTATATGACCGAAATATATTTTCTACAGCGTAATACTAAACTACAGTAAAATTGGTTTGCAGGAAGTCGGAATAATTCAACTTATTAAAAAAGATATTTGTTTTATCATTCGAACGTTTGGCAACATTGTACATAATGCTGCGAAACACTGCAGAATTAATCTCTCCGTATCGAAACTGCTCCCTCGGAGTCTGCGGAAATTGATGTTTGTCGAAAATTTCATAGTAACTCGGAGATTGTGACGTCAGTTTAACGATTCAAAGAGCCAAAATTATTCGTGCAGCATAAATATTTCATGTCGCTTGTATAATAATGCCTCCAAGATGAGAGCAGTAGCAACGTAATGTCACTTTTCGATGTCGAAGCAGACGGCGGAATATGCGTCTATCCTCCGCGGTGTCTCTTTAATCTTACGATATCAGATCTAAATGATGAAAATTTAGACCGTATTATCCGCGTAGTTACGCGCGTACATATATATATATATATATATATACAATTGCATGTGATACCGTACAATAATATTTCCCGCTAATATTTCTCCCCTTTCCCGCGCGCGATGACTACAAACACAGTAGGATAGACTAATTTACGTCCGGTTAACATGCAAATACAACACCCCGCGCTGCAGCACATCAAATTTACATATCACCCATCAACGCGGCGCCAACGACGAATCGAGAATCCAGAAATAACCGCATGGTTACTCAATCGAGATTCGCACGAAGAGTCCGCGGAAAAAAGAGCTTTAATTGATGTCGCAATCAACCCTCTCATCCCTCTTAAGAAATTATTTAATTATTCCAGCATCATTTAACGTCGTATGCGCGAATCAATAGAGGCCTTTGTGCTGTGTCTGCTTGTTTCCATAGAGAGCGAGAGAAGCAGGAGAGAGAAAGAGCCGGATCAGCGATTATTATCTCCCGCCCACGTGAATTAATCGGAACTGAAGAAACGAAGCATAAGTTTTATCGCAAATAAGGACGTTCCGTACGTAACGCACAGTCTCTTGTTACTACGAAAACACGATGCGACCTCATACGAGAGCACGAGGAGGACTCTCTCTCTCTCTCTCTCTCTCTCTCTCTCGTCCGAGCCACCCCGCACGAATGTAGGAGAGAGCGGCCGCACGAGAGAGAAGTGTGGTGGAGCGAGCGGCGGGGGTGGAAGAGCTAACCCGCTATATAGTTGGTATGCGAGAAGGGTTGCCCGCGCACCGGGCTCGCGTATCCATCACGGCGGTTCGAACGGCCTCAGCGAAGCCCGTCCCTCACCCTACGAGCCATGATAGGGCTGGGAGAAGACAGATGCGACCCGTGCCTCGCCGGTGAGCCACGAACTGACGCGAACCAATCTCCGAGTCCACCCCCTCACTCCCTCCCACTGCCATCCCGGCTGGTCTACCCTGGTCCCCGCCGGGGCAAACCCGGACCGTGCGCGACCCCGAATGGCTAAACTGGCTCTATCCGTGCCGCGTAGCTTGTCTCGAAAGATCAACAGAGCGGTCTAATTCCACGTTAAACGACTGTAACAGACGGTACTTTCGAGCTTTGCAAGCCGCGGACCATTACGCCGCAATGTGTTGGAGGGCAAAGGGCTCGTTCGCCGGTCCTTCGAGGGGTTAATTGGGTATCGGAAGTATCGGGATCGAACGAGGATGAGGATCAGGTTTGTTGTTCGCGATATATGGAGAAGCGAGAGTCCGATTCGAAGTGGAGGTAGAGAGGGGACTGTGCTCGGTTTTCTCTCTCTCTCTCTCTCTCTCTCTCTCTCTCTATTCTCTCTCTTTGTCTCTCCCTCTCTTAATTATTATTCCTCGAGATCGCGTGATTTGCGAAAGAATTCCAGCTACGCGGAATTCCCAGAAGCGCGACTTTTGCGGATAATCTCGCGGTGCGGAAGAAAGGGGTGGTAGGAGCTGCGGCTCGTTCGCGTAATGATCGATCGGAGTAACGATATTCGCGAAATACTCGCCTCACTGACTGCGAGTCAATATCGCGGCCGCACGAGCTTCGCCGAGGATAATGTGACACGACTACCACCGATTCAGCCTCGTCGTCGTGAAACATTAACTGCTGTCGGGAGATGAATATCGCAAGATGAAATTGTTTACATCTCGCGACTTACGAGGAGGCGCATGTCATCCGAGCCTAAAACCGTATCCACTTCCGTGGCATTGAATTTACAACGAACATGAAATTGCTTTTGCCATTGCGGGAGCTCGACTGTCAGACTAGATTCCAATATATCGACAAAGTATTTTCGTAGCTGCTGGATCCGCCAAAAACGGTCGACGCTAAATAGATTCTCGAAACTCAATAACTAAAGCGATGTACCAGTCTTTCTCTCTCTCTCTCTCTCTCTCTCTCTCTCTCTCTCTCTCTCTCTCTCTCTCTCTCTCTCTCTCTCTCTCTCTCTCTCTCTCTTGTGTCTCTCTCCTCCTTCTCTTTTCCTGCCATCTTCATTCCTCCGCACCGTCCGTTTCCGCGCCCGGAGCCTCCATCTCGTCTCATGTTCGTGCAAGCATACGTGCGAGTTTGCGCTTATACAAGGTGCTCTGAAAGTACCGCCTTGCCGCACGATCCGACAGATCAAAGAGAATATTATTGACATCGCGACTTTTTAACATTCCTAACATTTCCCAATTTCCCTGTACTTCCTAGCTATTCGCGATGAAACTTCTCTTCTTTTAACTTGTTAAATGATCCGACAGCTATAAATACTTGGCAAGTCTCGCAAGAGACGATTGTTTGAATGGTGGAGAAAGCGAGTGGGTGAAAGAAGGTGACACGTTACGAAAAGATAATGAAGAAAAAAATTGAATAAACTCAATTTTCTTGCCGAAGCAGAAGAAGCTTGTGAGAAAATAGATTTGTTCCTCGCAAGCGAATAATACCATTTTTGCATCTCAATTAATCTCCATTCTCCGAGTCTAACGTATCACCTTCGCGACTCTTCGGGCAGTTTCTCGAACACCCCGTATACGTGCGTGCATGTATTCGGTAGGAAATCGATCCGCAGCTCTCGTGTTTCTCATTGTCAGCCTCGGGTAGCTTCCCTTGGACCACGCGTTTATATTGCAAAAGGCGCTTGTATCTCTCCCTTTGCCCATAGGATCGCAAATCCTTCCAGGATATTTTCCGATCCCGACGACATCCGGCTTTAACACCGCCTTGCATTTATTCAAATGCATCCCTCTTCTCCCTCCCGCCCGTCCTCTCTGTCCCTCTCTATATCTCTGTCTGACGCGCGCGCTTAACAATGCTGATATCCGCACCCCCAACGACCGTTTTCTTTTTGCGCGAAGCAATTTGTCGCGCTATTGAAGCGCGGCCGTCGCCGCAAATTTTTCAACCTTATTGCGTTTTCATTCCGTCTCGTTGTCGCATTCTCGCGACGATGAAATCGATGTAATATTGACAGCCGCGTCAATAGTACGCTTTGTCGCGGCGCGAAATAATTTAAAGCAACGAGGAATGCACGGGAAGCGTGTCATCCTGCTGCAATTTTCACATAATCCGGCGCGACTTTTAAAAATACCAAGCTTCAAACCGCATGCAACATTTACACCGGTGTGTTTTCAGCCATATATTATAAAGGACATTTTCCTTCGTGCTCATTATGAATATTATCGCGCACGAGCCACGGACAAGACCGTTGTGCGGTCTCTATCAATAATAAATGAGATTGCAGGGGACTTCGCGAGTGTAGTAATAAAAAAGAAATTGCCTCAATTTCAAAATTTCAACTTGAAAATGCAAAATTGTGAGGAAAAATTTGGAAAAATTAATATATATAATAAATTAGAATAACAGACACGAAGAACCGTGAATATTTGACAAATCGTGAAATTTGGAAAGGACAAAAGTGTTTCGAGCATATGCAGCGTTCGTTTGAAATTTAACAAACGTCTTATTGTGAAATACCAATACCATGTTAATATTCCAGTCAGTCAAGTTATTACACCGTTCACAATAGAGCGATATTTATACAAAACTAAAAATTTTTAAGCGTCTCGTTGTACGTACACGTGCTCTTCGCCCCGCTTTTTCCTTATAAAGAACCGCTGAGTAAATTACTTACTCGTCTCCGGCATATTTCTACAGTTATCTTCAGCTTCTGTGTGCAGTTATTTACAGTTTCTTCATCCTCTTCCAGGCAAATAAGCAAGTCAGTCGTACAGCACACTTTCGAGTCCCGACGTTAACTTCAAAATACGAGCAAATATGCCGTAAATTCCGCAAGTATAAATATAAGGGAACGAGATATTTGCTCGCATTTTGAAGTTCCCGGCGAAATTAGAACGTAGTACGTCCGACTTGATTATTTATTCGGAACGGGACGAGGTAAGTCGTCAAGAAACGCGTCGGAAACGAGCAAGCAATTTTCCGTGCGTTCGGTTTATACGCTGCACTTCAAACTCCTGTATATTTTGCCGCCTTGTACTCGTATGCCCTCCTCCCTCCTCCCTCATCCCCGCGACTCTTTCTGCCGCGCTGTGCCCCCTTATGCCCGCACGGAATCCCATCGCGTAACTCCGACACAGCTTATCCGGGAAACGTTTGATCCTCCCCTCACGCCTGCCCCTTCATCCCTTAATCCTGCGGGTTAAGCTGCTTGCGGTAGCGACAAAACGACGAAAAGGACTGCGCGTTGTTGCCTTCAGCCTGTTTCCCGCCCTTATATACGGTAATGCATTGTGTTCTATTCGCCGCCGAAACGAACGCCATTCACCGTGAAACGATATAACCTTGTCCATGTAATCTGTTTGTTACTGAGCTCGCACATGATTAGAATTTTCAACGCGAGCGCGAATACTCGAAGATTCAGATCTTTCATCAGTCGACCGGTAATTCTCGGTTTCTCGGTTATATTTTGTCCTAAACGCATACAAATGTGTGTATTACCGCGACCAGAACTCCCCGGGACTACGATCGATCGTTGCCGGCGTGTGATCCAGGCAATTGATCGTGTCGAATGCAATCTCCCGTCCAAGCAGGAGGACGTTGAGTCCGCTTTTAATCGGATTACCATGATCGATCTCGAGGATCGCGGCGTCAAGCGCCGCTTGTCTAAACGGCCTGTATGCGTCGCGGCTGGTCTGTTAATTTTATGGTTGTTGCGCAGTGCTCATTCGGCATAAGGGGATATTGCTCTACTCGTTACTTCGACAGAAATTCTCTAATAGCGCTCACTCCATAAATCAGCTACTCTCTCGCGGCGAGAGAGTATGTAATTTCCTATCCGATCTATCGCGTGTGATATCCAAAATGGATATGTCACGCATCTGTATTTCGTATCTCGTTGATCGATCTCCTTAATGTGCTCTGTGAGTCAATTTATTTATTACAAGGGAGGTGCGTATAATTTTTCTAAGATATTTTTGTTACGACTGCATCAAGCGTTATGTACGGTTTATTTCCAACGAGAAGCATAAGCATAATATCTGAAAGAATAACTTGGCCCAACTTTAAGTTCTTTTTTTCAACAAACAAATTTCGTTTGAAAGCATTTTCTCGGAGGATTATAGTAACATAATTGTGAAATGCTCAACAGTGTCTAAATGATGAATGGCGGACTCTGCGTAGAACGTCTGTATTTGTGTGAACGTGTGTACTTCGCGAAATCCTCAAACGATATTGCGACGAGTAAATTTCAAGTTTCGCGTAAATTTCAATTTGATCGCGTAATGACGAGAATCGATGTTTATGTTGCATATCGCTTCTCGCATCTGAAATTACGCTCGCGATGAGAGGCAAATCGCAAATGTAATGTCACTCAAGTCTCTCTGCTCACTCTAATATTAAATTAAGGATACCTGACAAGTCTATTAAGTCAAAGGAAAACATTACGCAACGAGATAGAATCTCGGCGTATCAGCGAATCAATATAAATTCCGACAAATCGAATGAAATAAAAGCACGCCGCGAGATTTCGCAAGCGAGGGCATTCCGTGCTTCGGAATGCCCGGCATGATTTCTCGCGCTCGCCAGGTAAGAATAACAGTAAATCTCCGGAGTTATCGGCAGGAATACGGGTCGCAGGCTCGCGCAATTTCCCGAACATCTTCGACGACGTCGCACCTCGCGTCGGCGCGGCGGCGACACGAGCGATATCGATAACTGCGTACATCCGAATAACAGCGTGCATTAGCCCAGTATTCGCTATGTATGAATTTACGCGGGGTTTTCGAGAATCTTCGAGATATTCTCCCGACGACTGCTCTCTGTCTCTCTCCTTCTCCTTCTCTTGTTTATCCGCGCTATGATATGTGAATATTCCCGAATGGATTCCGCTCGTAGCGAGCGCTCGTTCGCATGACGACCAGAGAAGCAGGTGGATAAAGAAACTACGTCTCATTCTTGAAGAAGTTGATTTTCGCGTGAACGATTCTCGATGTTAGTATTGCGCACGCTATATCAATTCCCCGCGGCGCGATAGCTTTAATCGTTCTTCATGATTTATCATCGCGAGAGAAAGAGGCGTGTGGCATCAGTCAGATATTAATTGTCTTAAAACGCAATCAAGTCTGATCTCGTAACTTGTATATCGATCGAAGCAACGTCACGATTCGTCAATAAAATTATCCGCTCTCGAAATGGTTAAGGTTACGAATGGTACTTGTAACAAATAGAATATACACTTCGTCGCGGAAGGACATCAGAAAAAGAGAAAGAGAGAGAGAGAGAGAGAGAGAGAGGGTGAGAAAGCTACGCTGCGCGGGTAAAATAAAATTATTCCGTTTGGGCACAATTCACTTTCTGTTCCATTTCCGAGTGTTACCGAAGATACGACAAGTCTACGTAGCTCTCCACGTAGCACAGAATAAAACATGCTTCGCTTTCCTTTGATCACGCCGTGTTTTGTTACCTTTCGCACACTCTTATCAGTAATCAGGGTATTTCACGAGTAAAATTAAAAATTCTGCGGTGCGCGCGATACGATCGGCGCCGCTACAAAGAGCGGGCCAAACACTTTGTGAGGGTAAAATGTTAATTAATGCAGTAATTAATTTTGTGGCCGCCTTTGGGCAACGGTGGCACGCTGATTCTCCTGCAACGATACTCCTTCGAACGTCAAATGTCGTCTTGCTCGAAAAAGCGTAACTCTTCTTAGAGTTTGACGAGAGGTTAAACGCAGCCATCGATCATACGATGCTGTTTTTTCCTATATTATTATCTTTTTTAATGATTAGCCGAGATGTAGGAGGTAATGTTCGTATCATATTTACGTATAATTAACATCTCTTTCCGAGTGGTAGTCTGTTGCGAAAAAATATATTAAATGTCGGAGGCAGTGCATGCTGCAATTATTAATTGATCTTTCAAATAAAATTACATCTTCAAATATTGCTCAAAGATGCGATTAAATAAATTTAAATATTTTTTTTTCCATTTAAATATCGCTTACTTCTTCACCGAGTTTATCCTGCAACGATATGTGTGACTCCAATGGCAGTTATAAAATAAAGGGATTGTTGAAAATAAATTATTGCTCGATTATTTGGGAGGAAATAAAATTTAACTATATTCGTTTCCTCCGTTCCTCTCGATACGCTTTCAAATCGACCGTGTTAATTAATTTTCGTCTCTCTACAACGGTTCCTCGACGGTCAATGGTTGTAAATAAAGTTACCAGTTAACGGTACCTCGACAGAAATTGGATCGCGGTTGCATCAACTTTTCGATTTCCTCAATCTGGAAGAACGATTGGATGAGGCAAGGGGCCCTTTTCGTGTTCGAATTACTTTCCGTATATCGTACAATGGAAGGAATTCGCTTTCCGCGATGCACACGTACCGCCAACAATGGCGGACAATAGCAAAGGGCTGGTGGTTTGGAGACGAGAGATAGATACGAACGAAGAGACAGGAAAATAGGAAAGAATTACAAAAGTGGCTGCGGCGGAAAAATCTGAGACGATGGAAAAGGGGAAATTCGATCAGCGGTCCGCGAGCGCGCGTTAAACAAGAAGCAACGAGCGGTGGGATATTCAGCGGCGATTAGTTTAAATATTTGCACGACTTTCTTAATCAGTAACGCATGTTTAACAAGAGAGCAGCAAAATGACTAATGTTGTTTCTGCAAAGAATTGGCTGCTCTCGTTTCACTCTATTTACAGCGCTGCTGTAAATATCGGCACAACAACACATTGAGAGATTCCCAAATAACAAGTAAAAATAATAGGAATCGAGAATAATGGGAATACGCAGGACATATCGCTATTATCTTCATAAAATGACAATCTGTTCTCGCTACTCGCAACTCGTTCTTCCTGTCTCTGTCTTCTTTTTCTCTATTCTCTATCTCGCAGTTTTCCTCCTTTCCTACCTTTGCTACTGAGCTTAATCTTGCTCTCGCTACCGCGGTTATCGAAAGGCCATCATATCGACTACGCGCCGCGAAATGACAGGCTTGTGCAGCGGACTATAATGTTGGCCGACGCACGTAGAGGGAAAGCAATGCGGCGGAAGAGTTTCCGTTTTCTGCCCGCTTCTCCGATGCCGGTTGCAACGGAAGTTGGTAAATATAACTGGCATCGAAGGAATCGCTTTGTTACTGAAAGCCGAAGCGAGGAGGAAACGATTACACAGCGAATCACTGAGAGATCGAAACTTGCGGCAAACGAAATCTCCCTCGCTTATCGGGCTCACCCTCGACGACCGAAAGGAACTTTCCGAGTTTTCGATAATCGCGATAATGAATTTTTCGCCGTTATATCAAACATCGATAAAATCTATAATCTTAATGATCATGTCGTGCAGGAAAATTTTAACCCTGATATCTATCACGGTGCGATAAAAGATGCATAATCCTTCTCGCAATCTCACCAAATTGACGTTCGCAGTTGTAACAATTTCCATCGTCGCACAAAAGACACATATTCGATATTAAAATTTCGATTACGTTAATCCAATTTTCCGCTCCTGCTCCCTACCTAAAATTATCATATACATGTTATATAGTTACATTTTATATAGTTGTAAATAAAAGTGAGTCCGAAGAGTTACCATTATTTTCCGTCGAGCAAAAGTTTATCGCATATACCCGCGCGAGTACCTCTGTAAGCACGACTGTAAACTGTAGCAATAATATAGTATATAACAAATAATAAAACGCCTTCACGTTATTCATGACGAAGTTTCAGGAGACCTATCGGCCTCAGGCAGCTCATCCGTGCCAAAAGACATCGCTGTCCTCTCCGCGCTTCGCGATCTCTCACAAAATCCATCGGCAACCTCTCCGAATCAAATAAAGTCTCAGTGTCGACTCTCGATCGAGACCCACCCTGTCTCTCGTTCGTACATCATTCAACCGCCTCTTATCAATCTTTCATCTCAGTTCATCTCAGTGTCGCCCTAAGGGCCGCGCTCGTGCCCTAATCTCGAAGGAAGTGCAGTCGAGGCTGGTCCACCGCCACCAACCACTACCGTCACTACCACCATCAACCTCACCGTCACCAACTCCGCCGAACCCTCGAAGATCAGCAGACTCGGTCGACCGCGCGCCGCTCCGTAAGCGATTATTTTATCGCCGCGGGGCGATCTGCCATTCTCGGTGCTTGCAATCCGCGATATACTTCGTAACACTGTCTCACACCGCCCCATCTCTCGGATTAGCGGATGCTACTTGAACGGTGGTGAATCGACACACCCTGTTTAACCGGCGGTTTATCGTACAGTGTAAGATATTAACACGTAATATGTTAAAGACTAAAGTGAAAGCAAGAATCTCAGCTCGAAATACGAGGAGAAAAATGAACAGAGAAATAGAGACTGATGAAAAGCGAGAAAAGGGACGAAGGGAAACGAATTTACCCGATTTACCAGATTATCAAATAATACAATTAAATAACGTAGATACAATCAAATGACCGATCCGTAATTTGTTGTAAAATTCACTCCAATTCATAATGATGCATCTTATATTTTTAACGAACGTTAAATAAAGCTGAAGCAAATAAACATGTTTACCCTTGTATAACGTATTTTCTTCAAGAGCCTGTCTCGTTTCGATCGCCCCGATAAAAATAGGTCGCGTTAATCATCTGTACTTGCAGTGTTAAGGCTAAATTTAATGCGGACTGCCGATGAAAATATACATATTTAATAAACTCACGATCCACGTGTCATCACTAATCCACCCCGAGAATAGCTTCACTTATCCCACCATCGATGTTCCTAATCCCCGCATAATCTGTCCATGTAAATGACTTGATGCTTAATTTGCAAGCACCCACGACCTTCTGTCGGAAGCTACGTGGCTTTTATAAGCAACAGCAAGAAATGTCACCCTTTGTTGCAACAAGAATCGATCAACTGTGGCGGTGTAAGTTACGTACACATGCACGCGTGTATGTGTGTGTGTGTGTGTGTGTGTGTGTGTGTGTGTATGACTCATATATAGGAGCTGTCTCCTAGCTGATATCGATTTCAGATCTAATGATACACGATAAGGGCTCTTCCTCTTTATTAATCGCGCGAGGTACATAAGTGCGTACCTATCAGACGACCCAAATGCAAAGTTACCAGCGATGTCACGCACCCCACATCTCGCAAGATGCTCTTCCGCGTTTCCGTTCCACCCTCTCGCCCCGCGACAATAATGAGCTCGTCTTCCCTCATCTCGACGCGCCACCTCGCGTGGAGAATCCGAGAGCGAAATAGGCCGGCATAATCGACGTCGAGCGCTACGACGTCGCCGTCGTATTTATGTCGCAAGAAAACGCAGCGTGAAACGCGTGTTAAGTACATGCAATGGCGCACGTGCGATTACGCATATGAAAACGCGGCCGCGTAAATCCCGTTTTCTACAAGTTTAATTTGTAACTTTTATCGCGCTCGATTAAATCGCAACTTTTCCGTTCTAATATTCTCATTCGAGAGGCGAGAGGTTAACATTCTTCTTGTTGCTTCCTTTTTTATTTTTATTCGTAATCATATTGTCGTCTTGTTGCTTTCCATTCGTAACGTTTTCATATCTTTATTGTATGAAACGCTCGATAGTCGCATAAATAAAAATTACGTGCGTATAATATGAATATATATTCACATACATGTATTTTTCCATTCGCCTATATTTTCTATTTCAGTCTGATTAATTTATCCGTTCTGTAGGTTTTTACAGAACGGATGTTTGATAGTGACTTGATTACTGCAGTTTGAATTTTTATTCCCATTTTTATTTTTATTCGCATTTTATTCGCGATAAAATTTAGTTTCTTTTTGCAGAAATGGATATTACACGGTTTATGTAATTGTGAACATGTATTTTTCCAAAATGTTTGGTAGACATATGTCACACTAACATCGTATGTAACTAACGAACTAACGAAAGACATTGCTTCTTAATCACTCATCGCTCACTTCGCAATCGCGGCCCATCGTCGAATCTTCTTCGCTGTTGAGCG